>NC_089582.1:78000221-78200221 GCF_019320115.1 Miscanthus floridulus
ACAGAGGTTTTGATTTGTTAAGTCTTATTTGCATGTCTCTTTTTACTATATTGTTGAACTTTGTATTAATTAGGTGGGTTAAACTTTGTTGAGTAGGGTGTAGATCAAGTCCTTTAGTCATTTGGTAGCCGGTTTCTAGCTGTTGTTGGTTGGTTTTGCCTGTAGGTTTTCTGGTTCTCTTTCTAATCTCTAGTATGGTAAACATGCATAATGGAATTCATCCGATCAAGTCTTGCGTCAATGTAATGCCTAATGGAGGAGACACATAACTATTCAAATTTTACCGCACACGCAATAAAATCTGAGCATTGTAAATCTGACCAGGATGAACACATCTCACGTTATATAGGGAAACCTATTTCATATGAATACATTTGTTGAATTCCTAAAGACATAAATAAAATTGAAACTAGTTACATATCTGGCCCATTCAAATTTACCCTGCTCAGACTATCAGGAGAGCATACGGTTTACAAAAAATAGGTAAACGTCATTTCATCGAATATACTTGAGGGACGTGGTGAGGGGGAGTTGTGATCATTTGTTATAGAGTACACATCCATGGTATGGTAACTAGTTGCCATCTGTAAGCATGATTTCGGTTAGTGTCAACCGATGGAAGGGGAAAGCCACTCATGACAACTACTACTAATACAAATGTTGTGACCGAGTGCACTCCATAGCCAATAGTTTTATTCATAGCTCTGTACTATATAGTGCCCAACAAGATGAAATGTGCCACATTCAGACTTTCTTATGAGCGCAGCAAAATATTAGAGTGAAGCAAATGTGGCAGGAAAGCTAGTCACAAGAAGTGAACTGAGAAAAAGAGCGTCTGAAATGCTTGAGACTTGAATGCCAGGTGCAGTTGTGATTGGTCTTTTATGTACTTAATTGATTCCAATCCAAGTAGTCATAGTAGTCGAGGGGTAGACTGAAGACTAAATAGTGAGATGTGTCTAGTTTGATTAGATTTACAATGCTCAGACCATCATAGGGACTCTAGGGCAAGGCAAGATAAATATTTGATCTATTGACGGTAAAGTCAGCATGAGTTATTTCCCAACTACTTGCATCACCATTACTTGCACTTCTCCATCTTCAGTAGGCCTACTTAACCTAGGTATGGATGCACCTCTTGGGCTCAATCCACACACTCTTGAATCCACAAACTCATGAGCCAATAATCTTTCTTCATCGCCTAGAGGTGCTTTGTCTTCCTCCTTGCACCTCTTAGGTTCAAGATGGAGATAAAGCACCTAACAAGGATGCTAGTATTTGGTGAAGGCCTTCAAGATTAGGTGCTTTAGATTCCATAATCTTGTTGCACTTGAGAATTGAGATGCAGATCTGCATCATTTGATACTCAGAGGTAGCAAGATTATGGAATATAAAGCACCTCACTGAAATGTTGGTGCAAGTTTTGCGAGGTGCTCCTTCTCCATCCTTTATGAGGTGCTACCATTGAATAGGTGCTTGACCTTGATGATTGTAGATCTTCTTGCAAATTTTGTGTTAACAGAAGATCTGTAATCATCTGGTTCTCTCCTCTTTAGGGGCTCCATACTCGATTAGGGGTGCTTCAAGTTTGCGAGGTGCTCGTTCTTCAAGATTGGGTGCATAGAGCATCTCCAAGAGTACCCATTATTTTCTAATCATTAGCCAATTAGTTGTGTTATTAGTCCATACCTTGTCTCTTACCCCTTGTCTCTGTTGTTATAGTTCGCTCGGACATGTCCTCGGTGAACGGCGAGTGGTAGCACGACAATACATGAGACCCACATGCGACGTGGTCTAGTAAGAGCAGAGGAGGCCACATGGCCTATGACAACAGTGAAGTGGAGCACACCAGGAGCGGCGTCGGTGAGGGAGACGACGAGCGTAGGAAAGCTGGACACAACAAGAATCGAGAAAAAGAGCTTTTGACCACCATGACATGCTTGAGACTTGAATGCCTGGTGCAGTTGTGATAGGTCTTTTCTGTACTTGTTTCACACCAATCCAAGCAGTCATGACAGTCAAGAGGTAGACTGATTGCTATGACACTCTATACTATCCTACAAGATCAAATACGTGGAGGGCGAACTTTCTTGCGTTCGTAGTAAAAGTCAACATCTATGTCTTCTCCATTCTACATTAGGTCGAGGCAAGACTTGTTTAGATGAACTCCTCGCTGCATGGTTCTTTCAAGTTCAACAAATTTTATCAAAGATACAAGTTATTTAGCAAATTAAGTTTCAGATCATAGACAACCAGAAAGAAATCTGAAGCAAAAAGCAACCAACAGGGGCTAGAAACTAGCTACCAAATGACCAAATGACCTAAACTACACCATGCTCAACAGAGTTTAACCCACCTAATACAAAGTGCAACAAAAGTTCACACAGACATGCAAATAAGAGTTCACATATTGCAAGGGCATCCCACAGATCAAACCTAGTCATGACTACTAGTACTAATGATACATCTCATAGATCAAGGGTCAAGATGGGCGTGCAGGATCTGCTCCACGTTCAGCTTCGCTTAGATGGCGTTGGTGGCTAGCTCGAGGCTCTCGATGAGATCATCGATCTCATTGTCATCCGATCCTAATGAAAAACCCTGCTCCACCACCCGGATGTTCTCGGCCTCACCAAACCAAAGGTAGGCAGCGGCTAGCACCGTGGTAGCCCCTTGACAAATGGCTTCGGACACCACGGCCTGAAGGCGGGTCAATAGGGCATGGAGGCACTCTGCTGAGGTGACTCGATGGTCAGATATCTCCATGGGGAATGCATTGTAACAGATGGCAATCGTGTCTATAAGCAGGTTCTGGAACCACCTGCTCACTTCCGCAAGCGGTCGTGTCTTGTTCTAGTCCTTCACCTGGACGGCCGCATTGTCTTCTCATGCCTAGGTGGCTTCTTGCTAGGCCATGTCTAGTGCGGTGCGCGTGGCCACCGAGTCAATGCGCAGCATGTCGGTTGTCATAGAACCGACCAATTTAAAAGAGCACAAGTACAAAAACAATCGCCAAAATGATCAAATTCTCGCACTTGAGCCCATATAAACCCGGTAGTCAACTGAAACCACGAAGGATTTCAAACCAACTTGCATACAACCAAGATCACAGTAATTCAACATAACATATCATATGTTACAACATTTCACAGAGGGTTTGCAATTAGGTTACAACACCTCAGAGTCATCGTTATTACAAAACAAGTCTTGTAAAGTATGCGAAAGCAAATAGTTTAACTTACACACCCAAGTTCAAATACAAATACTAGTTTGCTAATCACAACCCACAAAAGCATTCGGATAAGAGAAACAGAGATCATGCCCGTGATCTAGTCTTCATCAACTACCGGGTGGAGACAATACTTACAGAAGCCCTGATATAGAAGGTCATCTGCAACAAGAGAGAATAAACCCTAAGTACGAGAATGTACTCAGCTAGACTTACCCATCGGAAACCAAAACAAAAGACACCAAGGATCATGCATAGCTTAATTTAGTGGATCTGGCTGACACTTTCTTTTTGTGGAAAAGCATAAGTAATAATGAGCAACTCTTAACCTGAGCTAGCAGTGACTTTTAGCCATTAACCTATCATCTATATTAGCACCTATACTAAGCAATCATTTGATTAAGATGCAAACATTAATAACCATAGCAGGTATAAATCATGGCAACATTATCATCATCATCCATTTAACCATATCGTTAAATTAATTGAATCTACGTTGCCGCTGCTCAGTCAAGTTCTCACTATCCGGGAGAGACGGCGATTTGAATCGATTCCTATCCAGATGGAGGGGTATTCCTAAACACAAACCCTGCTTCCCCCATCAGGGTCGCAATCAAGTCACCTTTGGCACAATTCAGGAGTCACGAGTCTAAACAGATCGGCATTCTTAGAGAACCACTCTAACAAGGTTGCTCGGGACTCTAACCCGCCTTAGACTTATGCCAATGGCTCTCTGCACATCCTTACTACCTCTAGAATGCGTGCTGAAACGACCCTGATTTCCCACGAAGGGAAAATCCATAGAATGAATTATAATATGATGAAACCAATAGTCGATTCCATCATATTATCTTATATTAGTCGATATCACAATCATATATCATAAGATTACAAGATAAAAGGTATTACATCGCTAAGGATCACACCTATTACAGAGTTAATCTAGCGGAAGTCTATCGAGTGAAGGCTCCTCCTTCATGGGCGTCATCAGAGTTGGCGTAGTGCTACGTAGATTCCATCTTCGAACCAAACTTGAGCATAGGCATGTGACCTCCTAATCCTTCTAAAGTTAATGCCTCTGAGAAGTAGGAAATCTACACATCGCCAAATGTGTGCAGGCCATCGTAAGCACCGATGAGCTTTAGTGGAGAAAGTAAAACAAGGAATCTGGCGATCCTAATATTTAGCTGTGGTTTGCATCCTTAGCGCATGAGAAGTAAATAAACTATAATATATTAAAGATATCTAGTTTTGACACATTCCCATCCATCCACACCCACATCCATCCATATCCATCCACTAGCCCATCCATCTCCACCATAACCTCATCTCATCTTACACACTTAGGTCGATAGGCCGACTCCCTCTCGGCACTTGTCTCAACGGCCCACAGCCCCAAGGCTCACGACCGGGTAATACCCCAAACCCTAGAGGGAGGAAAGAGGGACTCATCTCCTATCTAGTTTAAGCGAAACCCAGGAAAGGTCCATAGCCAACAAGTCGGCATATGTATCGATCGATCAACCATACACTCTATAGAGGTTTTACATACCCACAAGATTAGCCATCCTCGGAGTCTAGAATCTCCTAGGCAGAATTCCAGTCGCTTGCTAGCCTAGAACAATGCCACCCTACCTCTCAGCCCTGGAACATCCCAAGTCTAGTCTGGGATGGCTGATACTGTGAGTCGTAGACAGACCCAGGGCTCTCTAGATGTCAAGAGCCGGGTCCACAAGGCCTCCTGAAGTCTCGAAAGGGTGTGGGGAAAAACCGCGCACCCCGTACCTCCTTGCACATGTTCGCCTAGTAGTAGTGGCATCGCTCTACCAAGTAGTCCGACCGTCCCGCACCATATAGGGCGAGTGGGATGTAAGGATTCCCGGTGAGTCTGAGTACTAGTAAGTCCTTAGGGATTGACCAAGACAGAATGTCTTCATCAGGGTTTCCATTTTACGTGCCACCACAACACCTCCACCCTAGGCTCCTCCCATCACAGGTTCACACCCAAGGCCACCTCCAATTACCATTTACCCGCCATAGGTATTCCATATCCAAGTGCCCAGGTAGCATCACATGGCAAGACTCGCCCAGGCTCGTCATTATTCCAGCTCAATCGACGCAACCCTCACTCTCCATGCACCCAAGGCACACACGTAGCACGCTCATACACCACTGAGTCCAGCTTCCCAAGCCAAACCATTCCTAGGGGTTCACCACCAGCATCACATCCCCGATATAATGCGAAGTGGAGTTAATAAGTGGTGTAATATGCAAGCAAGCAGGCAAGTTAGCATGTATAAGTGAGCGAATGCGCAAAGTAGGGTGTCGTGGTAGAGTGGGTTGCATCAGGGTGATAATGGCTCAGGTAGTAGCATGCATCAATATACTAGCAAATGATTAAATATAAAGCGCTAGCAGTTCTAGATATTATGCAATGTCTAATAGGATTCTCTAAAAGAGGGTGCTGCCATGACACCTATGATGTTGAGGTAGTAGTGGTACAAATCTTCGTTAGTCAGTGTAGTTGATTAGCAAGGTCTCCTCCTCCTAGATCAACTCCACTCCACAGTCCTGTTGTTAGTCATGTTCTTTTTCTCCCGCGGGTTCTGGTCCGATCGACTCAACTACTCCATAGAGCGACACACACCAGGCAAGAGAACAATCAATATTCTAAAAGGTGGCAAGACGCAATAAGATCAACAACACCGAAGGAATACCAAAAGGAACGACTTAGCCCTCTCGTTGGATGTCTGATCCCTAGGCTAAGAAACAAGAGTGGTTATTTGCTAAGCACAAGCTTAAATCGAGGCCTAGCTAGTACTTCCCGGGTCGATCTTGGTCGACCTGTACGGCTTTGAGATAAATGGCCAAGACCTCAGCTCATCCTAAGTAAACACCATGGCTCATGGTCTTTCGATCCGACCATCATAGAGATTGGCGTGCATCGAAACGAGCGGCTATACAATTCTGGTCTCTCTCAATCCGTACGCCATTGTAATTGACGAAGACCAAGAAAGCGTGGGACAAGAGAGAAAGGTATGGCAAAGGTCTACTCCTTCCTATACACATGCCATGGCAAAGGATGAGACTTCAGAAAGGAGCGACACACAAAAGGACACGAGTGCCCAATCCACTGGTAGGGTACCAAGACCTAGGTGCACTAAATGCACTAAGACACCCTAGGGTTCTTAGTGGTGCGGTTGTCACCGCAAGAACCACAAAAATGCTACGGTCCAATTGGGTACAAACATACAAGGGCTTAAGCATGAATGAACCAAAAGAGAAGAACACGAGATTCGCCTTCCTTTGATGTACTCGCCCTAGAGGCCAACGAGAATCAAAGGAATGGAATCAAGAGTGCAATAAACATCAAACATGCAAGGGGCTCAATCCACATCTTACTGGATTGATGAGGATTGAGAACCAAAGAGAGAGAAGAATGGAATCTGTACTCTTTCGACCAACTTGTCATGGAACGGATGAAGGTTGGAGAGAAGAGATACAGTCCCACGATCTAAACCAACTCATAGGGTATCATGGCCATGCAACTAATGGCACAATGCTATTCCCTCGATTCGCAGCATTGCGGTTGTCACCGCTTAGACCCAAAGGAATGCTATGGTCAAGGTGGTGCAATCATATAAGGTGGCTAGGATAAACATAGGCAAAAAGAGGTAGAGCCCGATGGTCATGGCAAGGGGACTCATGGCCATGAGCTTATCCGACACGAGTTGGCATCCGTCTTCTACAATCATCATATCCCGACTCGTCCACTAAGTTAGGCCACAAAGGGCTCATTGCGTGCGGGTGATATCTGCACCAACATTCAGTCCACAATGCTCAGGTCCTAGGGCTGAATATGATTACTAATAATTGTAGTGCGTCGGAGACAACTAAAAGCAAGGGAGCGAGTTATGCTCACCATTATGGCCATGGTGGGGCGAGCCCATCACTGAAATGGTCGTATGAGGTACTATCCCTCGACCGGCTTGAAGGCATGGTCCTTAAGCACAACATAAGAACAAGAATCCTGACAACCCAACATAAGAGCCAAGACACGACCACATGAATGGAGTAGCACATCTCCATAGCAACGAGGGAACCTACATAAGGGCATGGCATATGTGGATTTAGATAGGCATAGATCATGAATGACAGGTGTAAGATTGAGTGTATGAAAGAGTGAAGGGAGAGCTTTCATCGGCATCGGGAATGGCGTCCAACTAGGATTCATCCTTGCGGCAAAGGTGAAGATGGCTAGAGGCAGTTGTGACTTGTCCCAGAGGGTTGTGTCTTCTTCTGGCCAGCTGAGGCTAGCTATGGCCTGTTGTGGCTAGCTGCAACTGGCTACAAGTGGCTATGGTTGGCCAAAGGTAGGCTATGGCTGGCCGGGCATGGCAGCGACTGGCTAAGATGTGCCTACTGCTATCAAACATAGCAAGGGTTAGTGAAGAAAGCATCCGGTAAGATGGTGGGGCCTTCCTGTAGGTCTAAAGGAGAGGTAGGTCTTGGTCTTGTATTGTGTAGCATAAATCGGGTAGGCGAGAACATGTCCATGGCATAGAGCTTGATTTTAGAAAAATGTGGGAACTGGTTTCACATTTTTCTGAGGTCGTATGAGTTTGTTATGACTTTCCAAAGATTAAATCCATTTCTGAAAATAATAAAGGCTGATTATTTCAGGGCTGACATGTGTCACACTGTGACTGGTTCACATGGCATGAAGGGACTTGGAGTGGTGTACCAGCTAGTGAAGTGGTTGGAGAGGTCGCCGCGGTGGTCGGAGAGATCACAGAGATGGTCGGAGTGGTCGCCGAGGTCCCCGACGCTGGCGTGGTCTCATTTTTGGCATGACGTCAGCATGGCATCATCAGAGCTAAACTACAGCTAACAAGTGGGTCTCGCTAACATCATCATGATGTCATCTATGTCATTAGCTACTGACAGGTGGAACCGGGGCTCTTGGGTCACTGTCAAGTGGGTTCGATCAACAGTCAACGCTGACCGGTCAATGGTCATCCGGTTTGGGTCCCGACTGTTCCTTAGCAGGCCTAGACAGGGCTGGATTTGGGTAGGGCCAGCCTGGACACGTGTCACGCGGGGTGGCCATCCATGTGGCTCATCTAGACTCCATACAGGCTCGGTTCTAGGCTGTGGGCGTGAGCATGGCTCATGGTAGTCCAAGATGCGCTGGTCCATGGACCTAAGGCAGGGTCCATGGTGGACCAAGTCCACTTCTTCGTTTCTCTTTCCTAGCTCATGGTAGAATGGGTTCGCAATGCCATGACAGGTTCCTCCTTTCCCCTCCTCTGTTCTCCCACGGTAGGGCACTCGCCGGTGGTGAGCTCGCGCGCTAGCGCAAGGCGGTGGCACTGCAAGGCTGAAGATGGGTTCTACGGGTTCATGGGATCACAGCAAGGGCATTGGTGGACTAAGGACGAGGCCAAGGGTTCCTGTGGTTAGTGCATGCGAAGCAGTGGCGCGGGACGGTGGTGACGGGCAATACAGCTGCGGCGGCAGGGCAGTTGCGGGCTCTAAAGAGGCTACGGGGAGGCTCGACAGCATCCTGGCATGTGCGACTGAGGGCGGGAAGGTGGTGGCTATGTCCCCGAGCGCCATCGGCCCAGCAAGGCAGGGCCTTGGCCATGTACGTAGGTGCGTGCATGCGTGCGCATGTCCAGGGGCTCACGGTCATAGAGGTGGGCTACCAGCGCCGGTGCAGCTCGGAGCAGAGCATGATGTCATGGATGGCATCGGCATCGCGACAATGGTGCACACAGTGATGGTGAGCAGGGGGCGGTGCGTGGGCTCACCATAAGTGTTGAAGGCGAAGGGATGGCGGTGCAGTGGCGAGGTGCCGTAGTGATGATTCAAGGCCATGCTGTGCCAAGCCGCTACATCGACATAGTCGTAAGGGCGACGACACAAGCTCCGGCTCTAGCGGGCTGCGATGGTGGGCTCCAGCCTTGCTGGTAGTCGCCGAAGGGTGGGAGGTGCTCATGGTGGCGGCATGCTCGACGACGTCCGTGCAGCTTCGGCATGGCGTGATTCGGAGCAGCGTGGCGAAGGTGGCTCCAGCGGTCATTCTGGCAGCGCAATGGGGACGTCGTGGCCCAGGACGTCGAGATGCGTTCACAGGGTTGTTGCTTGATGCAGGGGAGGGGCAGAGCACGATGAGGCATGGCACGACATCGTGGCAAGGGCATGATCTTCGGTGTCATGAGCAGCACGACGTGTAGGGGCTCATGAGTGCAGACCGGCCAGGAGCAGAGGATGATGGAGCGGCTTGGCATGGCACTGGTAGTTCTGCGGGCTCAGGGCGAGGTGGTCATGGCTGCCGGCGTGGTGAGGTGCTGCGGACTCTAGCTCATCAGGCAGTGTGGGTAGAGGTAGGCGAGGATCAGCGGCGGCGGCTAAAGAGAGTGGATGAGGGAGACGGTTGTGGTGCTATTTAAGGGTGTGGACGGCTAGGGTTCCTGAGGTGCCGTCCATCCTCGATGTCCATGCCAGGGAGAGGGACACGCGGCACAAATCACGGGCACCTGAGCCAAGGGGTGCGGTCGGGATGTAGGTGCAGGGGCGCGTGCCTTGCCACTCAAGCGGCGGTGGCGCCTGGGAGCACCTGCTTGCTAGGGCTTAGGGTTGGGGCAGCTTGTAGCTAGGCCAGCAGGCTCGCGCTCGTGGGCCTGTGGGGTGCGAGATGGGCTAGGGTTGTTGGGCTACTACTGCTACCCGCATGGGCCGAAGGCAGGAGGCCAGGCTAGGCCTCGTGGCTTGCAGGGCTGTGCGTGTGGTTGGGGCCGGAGAAGAAGAAGGGAACTGGGCCGACTGGATGAGAAGGTGGTGGGCTAGGCCAAAGGGAAGGAGACGGTGGACTTGGAGGAATAAAAGGAAAAGGATTTTTCCTTTTATTGATTATGAATTTAAAAGGGTTTGAGAGGAATATCCATGGAGAATTGAAAAGGGAAATAAAAGCAAAAGGTTTTCCTTATTTAACACAAATGAATTTTGGGAGAGATGCAAAAGAGATGGGAGTAATTCAAGAAGGCTTGGAGGGGAATGCTATAGATTTGTGCACTCTGAACAAAACACTAAACCAACTAAAGAACTCTAGCAAACACCTACAAGCAATTCTATATGAGTGCAACAATTTATTTATAAATTGTCCTTAGTTTGACCTAGCAATTACATGCTTCACACATTGGCTCAAAAATTTTAAAAAGTTCATATTTTTGGCTTCTCCAAAAACCTGGTTTGTTACAGTCCACCCCCCTTACAAGAATCTCATCCCTGAGATTAAGGTGTTGCTCAGTTGGTGAAGAGGCAGGGTGTTGCTTCTTGATCGGGGTAGTTGTTCCATAGAACCTTGCAAAAGGAATTGTCGTCCTTTTGTTTTCTTCGATAACTCAATCCAAATTTGTACAGGGTGTCTAGGGATCTCTAGAGGTTTTGTCTAGTCATATGGTGGTCTTGGTTCATAGCCTGCTAGGTTAGCCAGGGTCCTAGAGTCACATGTAAATAAAATAGCTTCTATAACCTACACTCAGATAATAAAATTCACAAGAAGCACAAGAAACTCACAACATAAAATCCAGGCAATCAGGCAGCATTACAACTCCTATATGCATAGTGTTGACTTGAGGTGACTCCTAAGCCTTAAGTCTCACACATCTATCATTCTAATGTGGGCAGAAAAAGTGGTATATTACCTAAGGTCAACTTTTTAGTAAAGGGGAGGTCAGTTAGCTTCAGAATTCAAGGCAGAGAAGGGGAAACAAGTGTTAGCAACTATAACTCTACAACAGACAGGATGGTTAGCTATTATACTAGTGTTTGGTCCTAAAGGTCTCGTCCTAAGGTCAAGTATGGCTCTGATACCAACTGAAACGAACCCAATTTCCCACGAAGGGAAAATCCACATAATGAATTATAATAGGATGAAACCAATAGTCGATTCCATCATATTATCTTATATTAGTCGATATCACAGTCATACATCATAAGATTACAAGATAAAAGGTATTACATCACTGAGGAACACACCTATTATAGAGTTACTCTAGCAGAAGTCTATCGAGTGAAGGCTCCTCCTTCACGGGCGTCATCAGAGTTGGCGTAGTGCTGTGTAGATTCCATCTTCGAACCAAACTTGAGCATAGGCACGAGACCTCCTAATCCTTCTAAAGTTAACGCCTCTGAGAAGCAGGAAATCTACACACCGCCAGATGTGTGCAGGCCATGGTCAGCACCGATGAGCTTTAGTGGAAAAAGTAAAACAAGGGATCTGGCGATCCTAATATTTAGCTATGGTTTGCATCCTTAGCACATGAGAAGTAAATAAACTATAATATATTAAAGATATCTAGTTTTGACACATTCCCATCCATCCACACCCACATCCATCCATATCCATCCACTAGCCCATCCATCTCCACCATCACCTCATCTCATCTTACACACTTAGGTCGACAGGCCGACTCCCTCTCGGCACTTGTCTCAACGGCCTGTAGCCCCAAGGCTCATGACTGGGTAATACCCCAAACCCTAGAGGGAGGAAAGAGGGACTCATCTCCTATCTAGTTTAAGCGAAATCTAGGAAAGGTCCATGCCGACAAGTCAGCTTATGTATCGATCGATCAACCATACACTCTGCAGAGGTTTTACATACCCACAAGATTAGCCATCCTTGGAGTCTAGAATCTCCAAGGTAGAATTCCGGTCGTTTGCTAGCCTAGAACGATGCCACTCTACATCTCAGCCCTAGAACATCCCAAGTCTAGTCTAGGATGGCTGATACTGTGAGTCGTAGATAGAGTCAAGGCTCTCTGGATGTCAAGAGCCGGGTCCACAAGGCCTCCTAAAGTCTCGGAAGGGTGTGGGGAAAAACCACACGCCCCGTACCTCCTTGCACATGTTCGCCTAGTAGTAGTGGCATCGCTCTACCAAGTAGTCCGACCGTCCTGCACCATATAGGGTGAGTGGGATGTAAGGATTCTTGGTGAGTCTGAGTACTAGTAAGTCCTTAGGGATTGACCAAGCCAGTATGTCTTCATCAGGGTTTCCATTTTACGTACCACCATAGCACCTCCACCCTAGGCTCCTCCCATCATAGGTTCACACCCAAAGCCACCTCCAATTACCATTTACCTGCCACAGGTATTCCATATCCAAGTGCCTAGGTAGCATCACATGGCAAGACTCGCCCCAGGCTTGTTGTTATTCTAGCTTGGTCGACGCAACCCTCACTCTCCACACACCTAAGGCACACACGTAGCACGCTCATACACCACCGAGTCCGGTTCCCAAGCCAAACCATTCCTAGGGGTTCACCACCAGCATCACATCCCTGATATAATGTGAAGTGGAGTTAATAAGTGGTGTAATATGCAAGCAAGCAGGCAAGACAGCATGTATAAGTGAGCGAATGCACAAAGCAAGGTGTCGTGGTAGAGTGGGTTGCATCAGGGTGATAATGGCTTAGGTAGTAGCATGCATCAATATACTAGCAAATGATTAAATATAAAGCGCTAGCAGTTCTAGATATTATGCAATGTCTAATAGGATTCTCTAAAAGAGGGTGCTGCCATGACACCTGCGATGTCGAGGTAGTAGTGGTACAACTCTTTGTTAGTTGGTGTAGTCGATCAGCAAGGTCTCCTCCTCCCAGATCAACTCCACTCCACAGTCCTATTGTCAGTCATGTTCTCTTTCTCCCGTGGGTTCTGGTCTGATCGATGCAACTACTCCATAGAGCGACACACACCAGGCAAGAGAACAATCAATATTCTAAAAGTCGGCAAGACGTAGGAAGATCAACAACACCAAAGGAATACCAAAAGGAACGACTTAGCCCTCTCGTTGGATGTCTGATCCCTAGGCCAAGAAACGAGAGTGGTTATTTGCTAAGCACAAGCTTAAATCGAGGCCTAGCTAGTACTTCCCGAGTCGATCTTGGTTGACCTGTATGGCTTTGAGATAAATGGCCAAGACCTCAGCTCATCCTAAGCAAACACCACGGCTCGTGGTCTTTCAATCCGGGCGTCATAGAGATTGACATGCATCGAAAGGAGTGGCTATACAATTCTGGTCTCTCTCAATCCGTACGCCATTATAATTGACGAGGACCAAGAAAGGGTGGGGCAAGAGAGAAAGGTATGGCAAAGGTCTACTCCTTCCTATACACATGCCATGGCAAAGGACGAGGCTTCGGAAAGGAGCGACACACAAAAGGACATGAGTGCCCAATCCACTAGTAGGGTACCAAGACCTAGGTGCACTAAATGCACTAAGACACCCTAGGGTTCTTAGCAATGTGGTTGTCACCACAAGAACCACAAAAATGCTATGGTCCAATTGGGTACAAACATACAAGGGCTTAAGCACGAAAGAACCAAAAGAGAAGAACACGAGATTCGCCTTCCTTTGATCTACTCGCCCTTGAGGCCGACGAGAATCAAAGGAATGGAATCAAGAGCGCAATAAACACCAAACAAGCAAGGGGCTCAATCCACATCTTACTGGATTGATGAGGATTGAGAACCAAAGAGAGAGAAGAATGGAATCTATACTCTTTCGACCAACTTGTCATGGAACGGACGAAGGTTGGAGAGAAGAGATACAGTCCCACGATCCAAACCAGCTCATAGGGCATCATGGCCATGCAACTAATGGCACAATGCTATTCCCCCGGTTTGTAGCAGTGCGGTTGTCACCGCTTAGACCCAAAGGAATGCTATGGTCAAGGTGGTGCAATCATATAAGGTGGCTAGGATAAACATAGGCAAAAAGAGGTAGAGCCCGATGGTCATGGCGAGGGGACTCGCGGCCATGAGCTTATCCTACACGAGTTGGCATCCGTCTTCTACAATCATCATATCCTGACTCATCCACTAAGTTAGGCCACAAAGGGCTCATTGCATGCGGGTGATATCCGCACCAATGTTCAGTCCACAATGGTCAGGTCCTAGGGCCGAATCAGATTACTAATAATTGTAGTACATTGGAGACAACTAAAAGCGAGGGAGTGAGTTATGCTTGCCATTACGGCCATGGTGGGGCAAACCCACGACCAAAATGGTCGAACGAGGTACTATCCCTCGACTGGCTTGAAGGCACGGTCCTTAAGCACAACATAAGAACAAGAATCCCGACAACCCAACATAAGAGCCAAGACACGACCACATGAATGGAGTAGCACATCTCCATAGCAATGATGGAACATACATAAGGGCATGGCATATGTGGATTTAGATAGGCATAGATCGTGAATGACAGGTGTAAGATTGAGTGTATGCAAGAGCGAAGGGAGAGCTTTCATCGGCATCGGGAATGGCGTCCAACTAGGATTCATCCTTGTAGCAAAGGTGAAGATGGCCAGAGGCGGTTGTGACTTGTCTCGGAGGGTTGTGGCTTCTTCTGGCCAGCTGAGGCCAGCTACGGCCTATTCTGGCTAGCTGCGGCTAGCTACAAGTGGCTATGGTTGGCCAAAGGCTAGCTATGGCTGGCCGGGCATGGCAGCGACTGGCTAAGATGTGCCTACTGCTGTCAAACACAGCAAGGGTTAGTGAAGAAAGCGTCTGGCAAGACAGTGGGGCCTTCTTGTAGGTCTAAAGGAGAGGCGGGTCTCGGTCTCGTATTGTGCGATGTAAATCGGGTAGGCAAGAACATGTCCATGGTGTAGAGCTTGATTTTAGAAAAATGTGGGAACTGGTTTCACATTTTTCTGAGGTCATATGAGTTTGTTATGACTTTCCGAATATTAAATCCATTTCTGAAAATAATAAAGGCTGATTATTTCAGGGCTAAGACGTGTCACACTGTGACTGGTTCATGTGGCATTAAGGGACTTGGAGTGGTGTACCAGCTGGTGAAGTGGTCGGAGAGGTCACCATGGTGGTCGGAGAGATCGCGGAGGTGGTCACCGAGTTCCCTGACGCTGGCGTGGTCTCATTTTCGGCATGACGTCAGCATGGCATCATCAGAGCTAAACTACGGCTGACAGGTGGGTCCCGCTGACATCATCATGATGTCAGCAGGACATCATCTATGTCATCAGCTACTGACAGGTGGAACCGGGGCTCTTGGGTCACTGTCATGTGGGTCCGGTCAACGGTCAACGCTGACTGGTCAACGGTCATCCGGTTTGGGTCCTGACTGGGCCTTAGTGGGCCTGGATAGGGCTGGATTTGGGCTGGGCCAACCCAGACACATGTCGCATGGGGAGGCCATCCACGTGGCTCATCTGGACTCCATACATGCTCAGTTCCAGGCTGTGGGCGTGAGCGTGGCTCACGGTAGTCCAAGATGCGCTGGTCCATGGACCTAAGGCAGGGTCCATGGTGGACCAAGTCCACTTCTTCGTTTCTCTTTCCCGGCTCATGGTAGAATGGGTTCGCAATGCCATGATAGGTTCCTCCTTTCCCCTCCTCTATTCTCCCATGGCAGGGCTCTCGTCGGTGGCGAGCTCGCGCGCCAGCGCAAGGCGGTGGCACCGCAAGGCTGAAGATGGGTTCTATGGGTTCGCGGGATCACAGCAAGGGCATTGGTGGACTAAGGATGAGGCCAAGGGTTCTGGTGGCCAGTGCGTGCAAAGCAGTGGCACGGGATGGTGGTGACGGGCAATACAGCTACGGCGGCAGGGTAGTTGCGGGCTCTAGAGAGGCTACGGGGAGGCTCGACAGCATCCCGGCATGTGCGACTGAGGGCAGGAAGGTGGTGGCTGTGTCCTCGGGTGCCATCGGCCTAGCAAGGTAGGGCCTTTGCTGTGTATGTAGGTGTGTGCGTGCGTGCGCATGTCTAGGGGGCTCACGGTCATAGAGGTGGGCTGCTAGCGCCGGTGCAGCTCGGAGCAGAGCATGACGTCGCGGATGGCATCGACGTCACGGCCTTGGTGGACACGGTGACGGTGAGCAGGGGGTGGTGCATGGGCTCACCATTGGTGTTGAAGGCGAAGGGATGGCAGTGCAGTGGCGAGGTGCCGCAGTGATGATTCGAGGCCATGCTGTGCCGAGCCACTACGTCGACGTAGTCATAAGGGCAATGACACAAGCTCTGGCTCCGATGGGCTACGACGGTGGGCTTTGGCCTTGCTGGTAGTCGCCGAAGGGTGGGAGGTGCTCGTGGTGGTGGCATGCTTGACGACATCCATGTGGCTCCGGCATGGTGTGATTTGGAGCAGTGTGGTGAAGGTGGCTCTAGTGGTCATTCTGGTAGTGCGGTGGGTGACGTCGTGGCCTAGGACGTCAAGATGTGTTCGCGGGGTTGCTACTCGATGCAGAGGAGGGATAGAGCATGACGAGGCATGGCAAGGGCATGATCTCTGGTGTCGCAAGCAACACGATGTGTAGGGGCTCGCGAGCGCAGACCAGCCTTGAGCAGAGAACGATGGAGCGGCTTGGCATGGCACCGGCAGTTCTACGGGCTTAGGGCGAGGTGGTCATGGCTACCAGCATGGCGAGGTGCTCCGGACTCCAGATCATCGGGCAGTGTGGGCAGAGGTAGGCAAGGAGCAGTGGCAGTAGCTAAAGAGAGTGGGTGAGGGAGATGGTTGTGGCGCTATTTAAGGGCATGGATAGCTTGGGTTCCTGAGGTGCTGTCCATCCTCGACGTCCGTGCCAAGGAGAGGGACACATGGCGTGAATCACGGGCACCTGAGCCAAGGGGCATGGTTAGGACATGGGTGCAGGGGCGCGTGCCTTGCCACCCGAGCGGCGGCGGCGCCTGGGAGCACCTACTCACTAGGGCTTAGGGTTGGGGCAGCTTGCAGCTGGGCCAGCAGGCTCGCACTCGTGGGCCTATGGGGTGCAAGATGGACCGGGGTTGTTGGGCTGCTACTGCTGCCCACGTGGGCCAAAGGCAGGAGGCCAGGCTGGGCCTCGTGGCTTGTAGGCCTGTGCGCGTGGTTGGGGCCGAAGAAGAAGAAGGGAACTAGGCTGACTGGATGAGAAGGTGGTGGGCTGGGCCAAAGGGAAGGAGACGGTGGGCTTGGAGGAATAAAAGGAAAAGGAATTTTCCTTTTATTGATTATGAATTTAAAAGGGTTTGAGAGGAATATCCACGGAGAATTGAAAAGGGAAATAAAAGCAAAAGGTTTTCCTTATTTAACACAAATGAATTTTGGGAGAGATGCAAAAGAGATGGGAGTAATTCAAGAAGGCTTGGAGGGGAAAGCTACAAATTTGTGCACTCTGAACAAAACACTAAACCAACTAAAGAACTCTAGCAAACACCTACAAGCAATTCTATATGAGTGCAACAATTTATTTATAAATTGTCCTTAGTTTGTCCTAGCAATTACATGCTTCACACATTGGCTCAAAAATTTTAAAAAGTTCGTATTTTTGGCTTTTCCAAAAACCCGGTTTGTTACACGCGCCACTGCTCGTGTTCCCGACCTGAGTCGAGCTACTAGGCTTTGCGGTTGGAATGAGTTATCCGGCTAGCAAAGTGTTAGGCTGCGTTCAACATGACATGAGGACGTACAGCGTATCGGTCCTTAAACAACATAGATGGAGTCACTATGTCCAACCCTACACAAGACTCCACCCGGTGTTAATTCATTATTAACATGGTTCTTTTCCACGATAGCAAGTATAGCCAACCGTGATCCACCTCATCCTAAAGCTCGCAAGTGATAGGAAATCACCTGACTTCTACCGCACTAAGGATGGCTAAGCATTTAACCCGTTCCTGAACTTAAATAGGATTCAAGTGCGATACCTGGACAAGGATAGATATATAATGCAACAATTGGTTCCAACCAATTCCAATACTTAATGCATCATCAACAATAAGAGATACTCAAGATATTTATAAAAACATGGGAGACTTAATATGCTCCGGGGCTTGCCTTTCAGGAAAGAGGAAGGACGGTGGTCAGGGCACTCAGGCAATTCCTCCTCGGCAGCTGCTTCGTCGATTGCCTACACCTCGGGCTTCTCCTCCTGGCTCGCTCCCTCAAACTCCAGAAGCGTCACTCCCTCCGGCACACCTATTGCATGTATGCGCAAGATAAATATCATGCTTACTGCAGTCCGCATTTTCCGACTTAAGCTCTATTCAAATCACTTTAACTTACCAAGTTTATACAATCTAATGTACAATTGCTCATCCTCAATTAAGGACCTAGCACCTACACCTAAGCATGTTCTCAAGTTAGGCTAGCATCTAAACAATCAACAAGAACATCGCAACTGAGCACACACACAATCATTCGTATTTCAGCAAAATAGGAACTTATATAGCGGTACAGTAAACTGACCAAAACTAGAGATCTACAAATCGAAATGACAGGCAACAAGACAATTTAGAAAGCTTATGAAATTTCCTACAATTCATTTTCAGACCTCAAGGCATGATTCCAACCTTTACTTGGTCAAATTTACAGAACTAGATAATCAGGTCCAACAAGATAGAGAGCAAGCAAAACTGTAATCTAACTTTGAACAACTGTAGCTCCTAAACTACTAGGCCAATTGCCACCAAATTTTGACAGGAGCTAGATACATAAGTTATCTATAACTTTTGTATTCACCACATTCCCAGCAAACCAAAATATCATGGGGAACTTTGTAAAGTCCCGAGAACTGTCCAGAAAGACATAATGCAAGAAAATATTTATTAACTTTTGTTGCAAACAAATAATTGGACAAAATCAACTTTACTAACTTATCACACATATCACAAGAACACCAGAAAGTAAAGTGTTCACCACCAATTCATTTCTTTTAATGCCTTTCTTAATTTATTTAATTAATTAAGAGAAATGATAAACATATATGAGAACTACACCATTTAATCTACAAAAATTACAGTAGGTACTACATGCTCCAAGTAGACTACTATAAACATTTCATATCATTTAAGCAAGCATAACATCCTACACAAAAATGACAAGACATAAAGGCTTAAAATAACATAATTAGGAAACCCTAGTGAAAAGTGTCAAGCAACAGATTTTATATTTTTCCTAGCATCCTTAAGGTACTAGGACATCCTCCAAGAAATTTCATGGTCATTGGATTCATAGATAAATTACCAAAATTCACACAAGGATCATTCAATGATAAACAGAAAATTTATAACTCAAAAACCATACATTCAATGAATCTCAAATTTTTACCAGAGCTTCTACTCATCAAGAAGAGCTCACCAACAAAATTTCATAATTTTTGGAGTATAGGAACTCAAGATATAATTTAAACAAGTTTGCATGCATTTAAAAACACATTTCAAGTGTCAATTGAATTCATCCAAAACTTCCACTACAAGTGTTCATGTTATATTTTTCCTAAATACTACACTTCACTATGATCCTAACAAAATTGTAACCACCCAATTTGGATGTACCAAACTCTAGATATAGATTTTACAAAATAGCATCAAAACTAGAAACAATTGAACTGGCTTTCTATTCATAGTGACTGACAGGTGGGGCCCACATGTCAGCTGGCCCACGCGTCAGTGATATGAAAAATAGGGGAGGGAACTGCCACGGTGCTCCAGCGAGCTTTTCCTCACCGCCGCGAAGGGCTCAGGCGGTCGCGTCATCACCGACGCCATCTCTGAGCCGAACCGCGTCGAGGGAGGTACGGGGCACGGCGAATGGTTCCACGGAGCATGGACGGCGGCGGCCATGGCGGACAGCGGTGATGCCCGATGGCATGCCGGCCAATTCCGGCCATGGTATAACCTAGCAAAAGGCGCTAGAGCTACCTAGAGACCAAACGTAGAGGTAATCTAAGGTAAGGGCGGCTAGGGTAGCGCCAGTGAGCCTGGCCACATGCACAGTCACACGGTGGCGCCTTGAGCATCACAGCGGCATTGGTGTTTCGACTCAACGGTGGCGAATCCTAGGACTACTTTTTCGAGGTAGACACTATGGCTCATATGGGTCCTCATGCGTGCACTAGAAGAGGTAGGAAAGGTCCGGAGGCGGCCGGCCACGATGAGCTCGTGCTCACGGCCATGGCGGACACGGTGAGGCGCACCAGAGTGTTCCTAGGCACACGCTCGGTAGTGTCTAAAGCTATTCATACCTGAGCATTAGCAAGCTAGTGCAGTGCCAGACCAGAGGAAGAGATAGGGTGTGGGGCGGTGAAGTGCCATGACCACGTGAACCGTATGCGCGGCATACTCCGGTGAAGTTCTCAGTGGCAGAAATCAAAATGTGCCTTACCAAAGGGTCAAAGAGATAGAGCGAGAGGTCCAGGAGGTGGAGTGGAGGAAGACGCGGTGATGGCTGAGATGGATTAGCCAAAGGCACGGTGTCGAAGGCGAGCAACGGTGGCAAAGCTGGCGGCATCGGCAATGGCGAGCAGTGGCTTTGTGAGAGAGAGCGAGCGAGTGAGAGGCAGAGCGCGTGCTGGCGAGTGGAGAGGCAGTAGGGCATCCTCCACTTCACGCCGGCCAGCGCGCAGAGCACTCGAGGCAAGCCGGGCGCATGGCGTCCACACAGCGGCCACACTCTGGCCTTAGTCGGTCATGACTGGCCTGATCAGCGCTGCCATCAGGCTTGATGGAGCCAACTAATAGGCGATCTTCGACGATGCTTAACTCCTAATCGGCTTGGCCAAATGCTAATCCAGTTGAACTACGTGATAGAGCTAAGTGAGTACTCCAATTAACTCAACATGAGCTCAAGCTAATTCTCCATGGATTTCAATCTAAAAGGCTCCAAAGTCCCCTTCATGAAACTGGAAAACGGCTCCAACACTAAGAAAATTTCTAAGTGTTGGAACAGCACTGATTTCTGGCTTGTGGGCCTTATTTGTGCATGTTCTGCACATTTTCATGACTTGGCTCCTAAACAAAGTTTGTTCCTTATAAAATTTTCTACAACTTTGCTTTAGGTTGCTGAGACATGCAAACAATCTAAGCTATACTTTTTGAATAGTCAAACTCAGGAGCTCTAGGGGTCCACAATAGTCAAACCATGACTTGGAAACCTAATTAGGCAAAATGATCAACATGAACATTGTTCCTAATGACATTCTAAGTATAACTAAGTTGCTTAAGAGAATAATTAGCCACACCACACCTTGGTCACACCAAAATCAAGCATCACATGTATTGAAATAAGGAAAAACAAGTGACTTTGTTACTTCTATTTTAAAACCATGTTTCATGTGTTTCATTAGTTTGTGGCATTATACTAGCTAACCATGTTTCACTAAAGTGTGTTGCACATGTTGCACTTGAGTGTTACACACTATGCATTTCCTAAAAGAATCACACATAGAATGTAACAATATGTTGCAATGTTTCAAAAGCATGTTTCATACAATTCTAAACTCAAGAATGGATGAATGATGCTCATGTTTATGAAATGCAAGTGCAAATGTGGAAGCCAAACTCCTAGGGTGTTACATCGGTGTCTAGTGTGGATGAACACAACAATGCTCATACCTTGTGGTAATCCTTCAATAACTTATGGTAATTTTTGTTGCTTGAAGATTCACCCTCTTCTGATGATTCACCCACTTCAGAAGTAGAGGGTTGTGTGGGGACAGATGGGCAAACGGTGACAGGATGACTCTCCGGCACCACTGATGGGATGCCCCACAACAGGGGACAGCACTACCCTAGAGTAATCGCTGCACAATAATGCAAGCCAAGTTCAAGCCCAGATGATGAGGGGGAGACTGATCGGATTTAGAAAGCAAATGATTAACAAATCTAACCAGCACTGCATGGCATGGAATCACCGGTGGCTGTCCCATCGATGGATTCCTCACTGGGATGCTTTCCAAGCATGACCGTAGATGAAGAACCTAGCTCTAGGGCCAACGAGGCTCCGATGGCGTCCGAGATCATCGCCCTCTCTCGCAACCAGTCGAATGCCTCCTAGTCAACGGATGACATCGTCCACTCCATCATTGTCCCCGCGGGGGAAGTCACAGCACAGAGGGCGCAGTAGGGTGGAGGGAAAAAATTTTGGGATGGAATTGAAGTAGGTGCACTAGAGAGCCTCCCACTCATCGCTTGTCTCTGCTGTTATATTTCGTGGTTCATCGACCACCCCATGACCCACGAGCAATGAGATGCTTGCGTTGTTTGGTGATACGGCTTCGCTACATCATGTCAATGTGACAGACCGCGAGGCAACATCCCTGCTGCAATAGGCTGCTGACACCACCAACGTGCGCGCCTACGCGAGAATCTACGTAGTCAAGATTTCTTACGGCTGGACCTGTGAAAATACATTTCATAATTAATCTAATAATATTTATTTGATATCATAAACATTGAAAATACATTTTGCAAGATTCAATTTGTTTACTTGGACGTTGATGCGGACTACATAGCGATTGCAGTTCACCTAGAATTAGAAATTGATTTTCTTTGTTGGGGGAGGAAAGAACCATCATCGCATATAACATGGATAGCAGAAAAGTTCATGTCATCCATGCCCTTGCCATTTGGTATGGTAGACATAGCGTCCTGCCAGAGTTCATCAGCAGACCTTACTACCTTCTCTATGTTCCCATGTAGTACTTGGAAAAATTAGCAAAGGAGAAAATAAAGTTCCATTTGATATATGTTATGTTGCATGGTGCACTAAAGTCTGGCCCATGTTGTTTCTCAATGGCCAGACAATCCTACGCACCGACCCAGATTTAAAAATAGGGCCCAAACATAAAATTGTAAATGACACAATAACAAGCATTGCAGGAAAACAAGGAAAACAAGACTTGCTTGTATGAACTCATCGCTGCATGGTTCTTGCAGGTTTAACAAATTTTATCAAATACGTATTTGTCTCAGTCGTTTAAGCAAAAAAGATTCCAAGTCTTAGTCATCTTAGGTGGTCCTGCATACATATTAACCACTGTGTCTACGCATGACTCCTTGGATATTATGATGTTGCCTTCCCATTTGATTCTCCATCTTGCATGCTCGCATGCATAGTGCGGGAGGGGCACGGTGCGTCCAATCAAGTGCTGCATTAAATGGAGAATTAGTAGAGGACGTGGGCCATCAGTGCTCTTGGTTGCATGCATATTAATTGAATCATGACGATTTATTGTGTTGGACGTGGGCATCGATGCTCCTTGGTCTCTTGGCGCAAGGCTTTAATGAAGGAGACTTATGGATGGAGGGAGCAGATCCATCCAACTACTCAATGTCATCACAATACTCAATGTCATCTGATTACTACCAAGACATACTAGTTCTAACTACAGATGATTAACATTACTTCATACAGGTTCTAACTACATATGATTAACATGACATCTACAAGGTAAACCTGGCTGGGTTGAGCCCAGCAAACCTCTTCACCACGTAGAATTAGTGCGGCCAACAATCCCTTTAGACCATCCAGCCCTGGTTCCTCACCAGTACGTGATGCTGGGAAATCTTCTTGTCGAGGGCGTACGTCCCCTATGGGCGGAGGTTGGCCCAAGCGAGGACATGCTTCCTGATGAAAAGTTGTATCCAACCATAGAGCGCATTCTATGGGCAAAGGGGGCACAGTAGCTAACCATAGTAGCTAGTGTGTATCATCAGCTTCTGGCTCTTGGGGACACGAGTTATGTACCCATGCCGACGATCATCCTTCGAGTCCATCGTAATATAGCCTAGAGAGCGCTCAGACATGTCCTTCATGGATGGCAAGCTGGAGCATGATGACACATGAGACTCACTTGCGATGTGGGCAAGCAAGAGTAGAGGAGGCCACGTGGCATACGACGATGGCAAAGTGGAGCGCACTAGGAGCAGTGGTGGTGACGGAACCACCAGTGCCGGTGGCACCAGCATCATCGTCGATGGTGATGGGGAGAGCAATGGAAGTCTATGAGACGGTGGGTGGGAGCACGACGGGACACAACAGTCTCTTGTGACTGGACATCGACGCCGCCTCCACCGACACTGTAACACCCTAAAAATTCATTTATAATCTAGTTATTAAATTTGAGCATTCACTTAATTTTTGATGCATTATAACCTAGGTAAAATAATAATTTTTGGCTAATTAAAATTAACTATAAGGCTTAGAAACATGATTAATTGCATTCATGCTGAAGTACATGATTTTGGTTGAGTGTAGGGCTAAGTAATTTGGAGTTAAAAATTCAAACTCATTTGAATTTTGGCTTGGATTTAAAAACTAGAAATGGAAAAGGATTTTTTCTTTGAAAAACTCTCTCCTTCTCCCTTTCCAGTCCAACCCCAAGCCGGCCTAGCCCCTTCCTCCTTCCCCTTCCCATGCCTAGATGTAGCCTTGGGTCGTTGGTGGCCCAGCTCCCACACCCTTCTCATCACGTGCACGCATGCGCGCCTGTAGCCTAGCAGCCTGACCCACTCTGCAGCCATTCACCTGCGCATTTGCTTCACACGTGCGTGGCAATGTGGCCCAGTTCGGCACGTGCTTAGCCCAGCTTAGGCCTGCTCCACGCCCATGCATGCGCGCTTCTCTCTCATCTCTCACTGCACGTAGGACCCACATGTTAGTCACCCCTTCCCCTTCCTTCTTCGTTCCTGGTGATGGCGTTGCCATCCACGACAACTCACCCGCTGCGCCCGCGCCAGCCATGGAAAGTATGAAATCCATTAATTCCGTAGCTCCGCCATGCTATTTCCCTTTTCTACCATGCTCACTCACATATAAGACTTGCCATCGAGCCCTCCCTCTCTCCCTTTCCGTTCACTTGAGCTCGCACTGCCACCTCCAATCCGCTAGGTCCGAAGCCCTATCGCCGTTGCAAGCGTGCTCGGAAGCATCGCCAGGTAATGATGCGGTCGTATGTGCTCTCTTTTCTCATTTTCATCCCTATTTTACCCACATTCGATGCTCACCGGTGGCCTTTTCTCTCTCCAGCCGCCATCGCACATCGCTGAACCCTTTGGAGCTCTCTCGAACGCCGTGAACATCTCCATTAGACCCACGGTGAGCCTCTCGAACTTCCTGTCCCATTGGCCTTGAGCTTAGTGCCCTAGAGCACCGCTTAGGGGAGCTCCCATTCATCCCATCCATGGCGCCACCATGGGAGCTATCGTCTCGATGTGCTTCCCATCCTTGTTTTGTACCCAACTAAGTTCGCGTGGACCCACTCTTCATTTTTATGCTTTCGGTTTGGAACGTGGTGGTTGGAATCACCGTTGCAATGTTGACCGCCAAGCTTGGCTCACCGTTAGCCATGGCATTGGTCATCTTCCCCGGTGGCCCACTGTACCATAGCGCCAGCGCCATTGGTTTTTAGATGGACGGCCGAGATCGCGTACCCCTTTGGGGATTATAACCGGTCGATCGGTTGGACCGTGGACATGGTCCATAGCATTAGCACACTGGTCCACGTACATGTGGTGCACCACACCAATCCTGCAAAGCTACGTAGTGCCCAGTCAGCAGTGACACGGTCAACCACAGTTAGCCGAGCGCTTTTGTAGTTTAGCCCCTGGGGTTTTCAAGGAATCAACCCGCAGTCCAACCATAGTTCAAAAGTATTTCTTTTCAATCCTGTTTTCTTCTATTTTAGCCCTTGTACTTTTGAGAAATAGTGCGCGCAGTCCAGATCACGTTAGAATTTAGTTTTTATTCAAATTTGAGTTCGGTTTATTTACAGAAATGCCATTAGAACCTTATTTCATGCATAACTTTTACGTTTTAAGTCCGATTAGAGTGATTCTTTCGCTCATGTGTTCATAGCAGTATGTAGATTAGTTTTATAAGCTTTTTAGTCTATATTTCTACTATTTGGTGTACTATTCTAATAGAAGTCTACTTGTATGCATGTAATGACCGGAATGGATGCTTGATTGGTGAATTGGAACACGTTTAGAGGGTGATCAGTTTGAGGTTACTGAGGACCAATTGGGAGACCAGCAGTACCAGGAGGGAGACTTTGAAGAAGGCAAGTGTAACAAAGACCCCTTGTACCTATGAACTCTACAATTCATATGCATGCATGTGTCTAAATTTGAATTACCTTTAAGGACTTTTCCTAGATTACTATTTGTACCACATATCCTTGATACCTATGGTTTGGGATGCATTTTGGATAGATGTTGTAGCGCTCAACATAAAATAATTGTTAAAACATGACTAAGGTATTATGCAATATGCAAAAATGGAGCCTTTTAGCAACAATTAGGGAGCAATAGTACTGGGTTGAGTGCTCTAGTGCCTCTCCATAAGGACTTAATCATGAAGCGGCCACCTAGGAGGTTTTGTACAACCCCGAGTGTCATATGGCTCTGACTTTAACCTGTTAACTAGATTGTACTAGCTCATTTGTAGCTTTCCGTAAGGGCAAGAGGGGGGCACTAGTTGGTATGTTTCTTTTCCTACTAGGGTGTGTACCATGCCACGACCACGAGTGCCACTCCTAGAGGAGGGCCACATATGGCTAGACGGCTAAAATCTTAGCAGCTATGACCTATTAGTGCGACTAGCGAAGGGTTACATAGTGAATCCCTACCACACTTCCTAGGTAGAGGTGATGTGGACTTTGCAAACCCCGGCATTGGGAATCACTGCTCGGTGGGTAAAGTTGTACAATTTCTACAAAAATATTTAACCTGTTATAACAGCCATGCTTATGGATACAAACGATCTAGATCCTTCATGATTAGTGGTTACTATGGATGGTTGGGGACTTGATATAATCTTGATTATTCATTACTACCAATTGGGTTGGGTTTATTCACTAAACTAGTGATTCAGGATGCTAAAACTTGACCAACTAAAATTGCTAACCGTAGTCAAACCGTGTCTAGCCTTTGAGCCTCATAGATCCCTTTGATATACTTGCTAACCATGGTGAGCTTACACTTGTTTTACATTCAACGAAAATCCTGGATGGGTAACAGATAATACATATGAAGAGTTCCCAGAGGATGTCCAGGACTTCTAGGAAGACGTCCCCTAGTTGGAGTCCCTGTGGCATATTGGGCTTAATTATCTACTCTATGCAATAATATTGCCGACAAGCAAGACTTGTGACAATTATATGATGAGATTATGCGATGTAATAAAGTGCTTTACTTTGATATTTTTGCAATTTGCGATTATATGTGTGTTTGGACATCCTGGGCGCACATATATGAGCACTTGGTTTTGTTATGCAAAATTGGGTGCGACAAATTGGTATCAAAGCTATAACTGACTTTAGGACGATCAACCTAGTTAGAAATGGACGTTTTTAGGATCACATTATCTTTATTTTGCTACCTTTAATTTACTATAAAATTTTTGCTTATATTCTATCTTTTGTCTATTGCAAAAATTATCTTATTCTAATACTCAACTTTTTCTATCTTATAGATGGGCCATACCAAGCTGACAGCCCGCAACCGTACCATTGTGATGCCAATAAGGAGGTCAGATTCACGCTTGGCAATCGCGTTCCTCCACACCTAGTTGAGGGTTTGAGGAAAATGGCGGAGGAGCCCCGGGAAGAACTGCCTATGGAGATGCCCATGGAGGAATCACTGGAGGACATAATGGAGGATGAACCTATGGATGAGGAGACTGAAGAGGGGCCCATGTATGAGGATCCTATAGAGATAGAAGAATCTGAGGAGGAGCCAATGGAGGAAGCTAAACAGGGGGGTCAAGATGGAGCTGGTGATCCTAATGATGGTGATGATTCTGGCAACTCTGATTCTGATGATGGGAGTAATGACGGTGGTGATGGAGATGGTGTAGATGATGGTGATGACAGTGGAGATGATGGTGGTGATGGTGATGGAGATGGAGGAGATAGTGCAGATGATGGTGATGACTACCATGCTGCACTGTTGGCAAAGGGGTGGACCGTGGAGACCCACTATTATTTGCAGGGAGATGCCTACTACCACCCAAAGCTTTTCTCCCTTGTATGCTGCTACCACACCAGGTGCACTATATAGTATTGGACGGAGCATTGGACCCACCCCGACTACACTGGCTTCTGGGAGACAGAGGTGTACATCCGCGAAGGGAGTCGGGTGCACTACATCCACCGTGCTCTCACTATATGGCTCACACGTGCAGCCGCCATCTAGGATGCTGCTTGACAGGCGTTAGTGGTCAATCACGACCGCCACTTCGACAACATCAAGTGGGACGAGGATCATTATCTTCCCCACTATCGGAGAGGCCAATCCACCTGCAACATCACCGCACCACTTGGGGAGGAGAACTATAGGCTTAGGCCTACCCTGATGAGCTTGGCCCAGATCAACACTAACTTGGATCAAGCCTTGGATGAGCTAGATGTTATGGGGAAGGCGTATCTATAGCTTGCCCTTGAGAATGCTACATTGAGGCAGCAACAAGGTGGTCCTAATGTGGAAGCGCTAGGTATTCCTGCTAGATCGGTCCCAAGGAATAGAGGAGGCTTTGGAGACCCCAACACCAGCACCAACATCGACCTATATGAGGATTTCCCAAAAATATGTAATAAACACTCATAGATGCATGAGAGTGTGTTAGTTTCTTTTCTTTTTAATGGTTGAACAATTGTCACTTGAGTGGTTGGATGTTTTTCATGATGGATAATGTTTGATTTGGATTTTCATGATTGTGATGATTTGTGGGCATGCCCACAGTCATTTAGTTAAGATTAAGGCCTAAGGATGATATGAATAAATAGTTGGGTTTCTTTTTATCTTAGTGTCCGTTCTGTATCATTCTAAGCAGTCCAGCTTTATCAGTTCATATCTCATGTTCTAGATGTTCAATGGTCATGAAAATTCTATGGAGATAAGTAGACTTTTGCATCTTTCTTTTGGCTCTAGAATCACCTCAATACCTGTTACGAATTGTGAGATACAGCTGTTGTAAGTTGATGTTTCTGTGCTGTTAGAAATCTGGAACAGTACTGCTTGTCGTTTGTTTTTACCTGATTAAACATCAGAATCTGAGAATGTCTTCTAAATGAAAGTTGTAGAGAGTTTCAATAGATTTCGAGAAAGGTTAAATTCGCAATTAGATGATAAACAGAGACTGAGATATGCTCATTTTACTGCACTGCTGTTTGTCCAACTCACCAGAAAGTTCAGAACAATTATCTTCTTGTATACCCTATATATATATATATATATATATATATATATATATATATATATATATATATATATATATATATATATATATATATATATATATATATATATATATTGTCTTTGATCTTGTGATACCTACTCTCATTAGGCCATTATCCCTTAAAGGTTATATATTTTGGACATATGAGACTTATATGATGTATCTACAGATGGTGAACACCAGGAGGAACAACCAAGGAGGCAAGGACTTGCTGCCACCACCCCCTATCACTATGGAGCAGCTGATGATGATGCAAACTCAACTGCTTTAGCAGATGGCTCAAAGCATGCAGAATAATGGGAATGGGAATGCACCCCTCAAGTTAGAGATAAGAGGTGAGAGTTTCTGAAGGGACATCCTCCTGTCTTCAAGCATTCCACTGACCCACTCCAAGCTAATGACTAGCTGCGTGCAATTAAGAGGCAACTTGAGATTGCACAGTGTGATGACAAAGAGATGGTTTTGTATGCTTCTAGACAGCTACAAGGGGTTGCACTTAAATGGTGGGACTCTTTCCATTTTGGCTGTAATGAAGCTAATCCCATCACTTGGCAAGAGTTTCGTAGTGCCTTCCGCTCTCATCATGTGCCTGCTAGATTAATGAAACTCAAGAAGAATGAATTCTTGGATCTCAAGCAAGGGAGCATGTCTATTGTGGAGTATCATGACAAGTTCATACAATTGTCATGGTATGCATCTACTGAAGTGGAGGATGATGACAAGAGGTAGGAACTATTCATGGAAGGTTTGAATGATGGCCTCCAGTACCATTTGTTATCTCATACCTTTGCTAGGTTTTAGCAACTGGTGGATAAAGCCTTGGTCATTGAGAACAAGTGCCGTGAGATGGAGGACAAGAAAAGAAAGTTCTAGGGACAGCAATCTAGGAGCAACTCTCGCTTCTGTACCAATTCTCAATAGACACATCCTCAACAGCACTATCAGGGTTAGTCCAGTCTAATCAACTACAACAAGCAACCACAGCGTGCACATCAGCAACAACAACAGTATAAGGCACCAGTTCAGTGTTAGCAGCAAGCTAACATTGTTCCTATGAAGGGCAATGTCCTAATGCTCCACCAAAGAATAGCACACCAAAGGCGCCAAATGCAGTCAATGACAACAGATGTTTCAACTGTGGAGAACCAGGACATTACTCCAACAGATGTCCTAAGAAGATGGCTAATATGCAGCAGAACTAAGTCCATGGAAAGGCCAATCATGTGACTGTAGAGACAGCTCGGGAGGCACTTGATGTGGTGATCGATACATTTTTGGTCAACTCAAACTCAGCTATAATTGTTTTTTATTCTGGTGCTTCGCATTCCTTCATAGCATATACTTTGATAAAGAAGCATGGTATTCCTGTATGTGTTATGAAGAAACCCATGATAGTAAACTCACCCGGAGGGGAAATGAAAGCAAATTGGATATGCTTAGCTGCTAGTCTCATCATAAGGGGGTAGAATTTTAAGCCAACCTCATAGTCATAGACTCATCTAGAATTGATGTTATCTTGGGTATGGATTGGTTGAGGTCTAAGGCAGTCATAAATTGTGGGAACGGTTCCGTGAATCTAACAACTCCATCTAGAGAGAAAGTTGAGTATGTAGCAACATAGTCAGCCTTGGAGATCTGTTGGGTTAATCAATTGGTGGGCACAACCATAGAGGATATACGGATAGTAAATGAGTATCCAAATGTCTTCCCTGAGGAGTTACCAGGTATGCCACCTGGATGAGATATTGAGTTTATAATTGAACTTTTACCTAGAACTGCACCCATAGCTAAAAAACCTATAGAATGGGAGTGAATGAATTAGCAGAACTTAAGAAACAAATAAGGGAACTGCTAGATAAGGGTTATGTCCAACCTAGTTCTTCACCTTAGGATGCACCAGTATTGTTTGTAGAGAAGAAAGATGGTACACAAAGAATGTGCACAGATTACATATCACTTGATGAGGGTCACAATTAAGAACAAGTATCCACTGCCTAGAATCGGTGACCTATTTGACTAGTTGAAGGGAGCTTGTGTATTTTCCAAGATCGACCTCCAATCTGGATACCATCAGTTGATAATACGACATTTAGACATTCCCAAAACCACTTTTGTGACCCGATATGGATTATATGAGTTCACAGTCATGTCTTTTGGTCTGACAAATGCACCTGCTTACTTCATGTTTTTGATGAACAAAGTATTCATGGAGTACCTTGACAAGTTTGTCATTGTGTTTATTGATGATATATTAGTCTACTCTAAGAATGAAGAAGAACATGAGGAACATTTGAGGCTAGTATTACAAAAGCTTAGAGAACATTAGCTCTATGCTAAGTTTAGCAAATGTGGGTTCTGGCTAAAAGAAGTATCTTTCCTTGGTCACATAATCTCTAATAAAGGAGTAGTAGCAGATCCCAAAAAGGTTAGAGAAGTGTTGAGTTGGAAGCCACCTTCGAATGTCAGTGAGATTCAGTGTTTCCTTGATATGGCTAGGTACTATAGGAGATTCATCAAGGGATTCTTTAAGTTAGCAAAACCTATTACTGCCCTATTAGAGAAGAATGCCAAATTTGTATGGTCTAAGCATTGTTAGGATAGTTTTGAGGAGTTGAAAAAGAGACTAATTTCTGGCCCAGTGCTTGTCTTACCTGATCTTACCAAAAGCTTCTCTATCTATTGTGATGCCTCATAGCAAGGTCTAGGTTATGTTCTTATGCAAGAGGGTAGAGTTGTTGCCTACACATCAAGACAATTGAGAAAGCATGAGTTAAATTATTCGACTCATGATCTAGAGCTAGCAGTTGTGGTACATGCTCTCAAGATTTGGAGGCATTACCTGATTGGTCACAAGTGTGAGATTTATACCGATCACAAGAGTTTAAAGTATATATTCACTCAGTTAGATCTAAATTTGAGGCAGCATAGATGGATAGAGTTGATCAAGGATTACAACTTGGAAATACACTATCATTCGGGAAAAGCTAACATTGTAGCAGATGCTTTGAGTAGGAAGAGTTATGTTAACATGGCCTATACAACTCAATTACCTAGAGAGTTGTGTGAGGAGTTTGAACACTTGAATTTGGGTATTGTGGCTAACACTATGGAGTTAGAGGTACAACCTACTTTAGAACAAGAGATTTGTAACGGACAGTTGAATGATGAGAAAATCAAAGATATTGTTGAACGTATAGTGATTGGTAAAGCCCCAGGTTTCCACATGGATGACCAAGGAATAGTATGGTTTTGTAAAATGATTTGTGTGCCAGAAGTGAAGTCTATTAGAGAGTATATTTTGAGAGAAGCTCATGACTCGGCCTATTCTATACACCCGGGGAGTACTAAAATGTATCTTGATTTTAAAGAGAGATATTGGTGGTATGGACTAAAAAGAGATATAGATGGACATGTGGCCATATGTGATACATGCCAAAGAGTAAAGGCAGTGCATCGAAGGCCAGCAGGTTTACTACAACCTATGAAGATATCCGAGTGGAAATGGAAAGAAGTTGGAATGGATTTCATAGTGGGATTACCCCGTACGCAGAGGGGATATGACTCTATCTGGGTGATCATAGACCGTCTGACAAAAGTAGCACATTTCATTCCTATCAAGACAACTTACTCTGGTGCAAAGTTTGCAGAGCTATACATGGAAAGGATTGTATGTTTACATGGAGTACCAAAGAAGATTGTTTCAGATAGGGGTACATAGTTCACATCTCATTTTTGGTAGAAGTTGCATGAGTCCATGGACACAAAGTTGAACTTTAGCTTAGCTTATCATCCTCAGACAGATGGGCAGACCAAGAGAACAAATCAAATTTTAGAGGATATGTTGAGAGCTTGTGCTCTATAGTATGGGACAAGTTGGGATAAGAGTTTGCCCTATGCTGGATTCTCTTATAATAATAGCTCCAGAAAAGTCTTAAGATGGCACCATTTGAAGTGTTGTATGGAAGAAAGTGCAGGGCACCACTGTTTTTGAATCAAATGGGGGAAAGTCAAGTCTTTGGACCAGAAGTTTTGTAATAGGCAGAGAAACAGGTACAAACAATAAGGCAAAACTTGAAGGTCGCACAGTCTCGACAGAAAAGCTATACGGACACAAGAAGAAGGGATTTGGTGTATGAGATTGGTGATTTTGTTTATCTCAAAGTTTCACCTATGAGAGGAGTTAAGAGGTTCCATACTAAGGGAAAGTTGTCACTAGGTATGTGGGACCCTTCAAGATCATCAATCGGAGAGGAGAAGTTGCTTACCAGCTAGAATTACCGGAACAACTCTTAGGTGTTCATGATGTTTTCCATGTATCACTACTTTAGAAATGTTTGAGAGTACCTAAGGAACAATTACCTTTGGATGAACTGGATATCCAAGAGGATCTCTCAAACAAAGAATATCTAGTGAGAATTTTGGAAATAGCTGAGAGAATCACAAGGAGCAGGATTATAAGAATATGTATGGTTTAGTGGAACAGTCATTCGGTGGATGAGGCAACCTGGGAAAGAGAGGATGATCTGAAATCTGACTATCCTAATCTTTTCAAATCATCCAAATCTTGAGGATGAGATTCATCTTATGGGGGGTAGGTTTGTAACACCCTAAAAATTCATTTATAATCCAGTTATTAAATTTGAGCATTTACTTAATTTTTTATGCATTATAACCTAGGTAAAATAATAATTTTTGGCTAATTAAAATTAACTATAAGGCTTAGAAACTTGATTGATTGCATTCATGCTAAAGTACATGATTTTGGTTGAGTATAGGGCTAAGTTGTTTGGAGTTAAAAATCCAAACTCATTTGAATTTTGGCTTGGATTTGAAAACTAGAAATGGAAAAGGATTTTTCTTTGAAAAACTGTTTCCTTCTCCCTTTCCAGCCAAACCCCAAGCCAGCCCAGCCCCTTTCCCCTTACCCTTCCTACACCTGGATCCAGACTTGGGCCATTGGAGGCCTAGCTCCCACAAACTTCTCATCACATGCACACGCGCGCGCCTATAGCCTAGCAACATGGCCTACTCTACAGCCATTCACCCACGCCTTCGCTTCACACGCGCGCGGCAACACGGCCCATTTTGGTGTGCGCTCGGCCTAGCTTTGGCCTACTCCATGCCCATGTCCGTGCGCTCGTCTCTCATCTCTCACAGCATGGGGGACCCGCACGTCAGTCACCCCTTGCCCATTCCTTCTTTGTTCCTGGTGATGGTGTTGCCATCCACGGCAACTCGCCTGCTGTGCCCCCGCTAGCCATGGAAGGAATGAAATCCATTGATTCCATAGCTCTGCCACACTGCTTCCCTTTTCTATCGTGCTCGCTCGCCTATAAGACCTGCCACCAAGCCCTCCCTCTCTCCCTTTTCATTCACTCGAGCTCGCACTACCGTCTCCAATCCGCCAGGTCAGGAGTCCTATCGCAGTCGCAAGCATGCTCGGAAGCATCGCCTAGTAATGATGTGGTCATAGGTGCTCTCTTTTCTCATTTTGTCCTAGTTTTACCAACATTCAATGCTCACCGGTGGCCTTTTCTCTCTCTAGCCGCCGTCACACATCACTGAACCCTTTGGAGCTCTCCTAGATGCCACGAATGCCTCCATCGGACCCATGGTGAGCCCTTCGACCTTCCTATCCCATCGGCCTTGAGTTTAGTGCCCTAGAGCACCACTTAGGGGAGCTCCCATTCATCCTGTCCATGGCGCCACCATGGGAGCCATCGTCTCGATGTGCTTCCCATCCTTGTTTTGTACCCTACTGAGTTCGCGTGGACCCACTCTTCATTTTTATGCTTTCGGTTTGGAACCAGGTGGTTGGAATCACCGTTGCAGCATTCGCCGTCGAGCTTGGCTCACCACTAGCCATGGTGTTAGCTATAGGAGCTGTCTTCCCTAGTGGCCCACTGTGCCACTGCGCCAGCGCCATTGGTTTTTAGATGGACGGCCGATATCGCGTACCCCTTTGGGGATTATAACCGGTCCACCGGTTGGACCGTGGACATGGTCCACAGCATCAGCGCACTAGTCCACGTACATGTGGTGCCCCGCACCAATCTTGCACACGTGCTTGGTGTCCTGTTAGTGGCGACGCGGTCAACCGCAGTTAGCCAGGCGCTTTTGCAGTTTAGCCCCTAGGTTTTTCAAGGAATCAACCCACAGTCCAACCGTAGTTCAAAAGTATTTCTTTTCAGTCATGTTTTCATCTGTTTTAGCCCCTGTACTTTTGGGAAATAGTGCGCGCAGTCCAGATCATGTTAGAATTTAGTTTTTATTCAAATTTGAGTTCAGTTTATTTACAGAAATACCATTGGAACCTTATTTCATGCATAACTTTTGTGTTTTAAGTCCAATTAGAGTGATTCTTTCACTCATGTGTTCGTAGCAGTACGTAGATTAGTTCTATAAGCTTTTTAGTCTATGTGTCTACTGTTTGGTGTATTGTTCTAATAGAAGTCTATTTGTATGCATATAATGACTGGAATGGATGCTTGATTGGTGAATTGGAACACGTTTAGACGGTGATCTGTTCGAGGTTACTGAGGACCAGCAGTACTAGGAGGGAGACTTTGAAGAAGGCAAGTGTAGCAAAGGCCCCTTATACCTATGAACTCTACAATTCATATACATGGATGTGTCTAAATTTGAATTACCTTTAAGGACTTTACCTAGATTACTATTTGTACCACATATCCTTGATACCTATGGTTTGGGATGCATTTGGATAGATGCTGCAGCGCTCAACATAAAATAATTGTTAAACATGACTAAGGTATTATGCAATATGCTAAAATGTAGCTTTTTAGCAACAATTAGGAGGCTAGAGTACTGGGTTGAGTGCTCTATTGCCTCTCCATAAGGACTTAATCCTAAAGCGGTCACCTAGGAGGTATCGTACAACCTCGAGTGTCATATGGCTCTGACTTTAACATGTTAACTAGATTGTACTAGCTTGTCTATAACTTTCTATAAGGGCAAGAGGGGGGCACTAGTTGGTATGTTTCTTTTCCTGCTAGGGTGTGTACTGTGCCACAACCACGAGTGCAACTCCTAGAGGAGGGCCACATATGGCTAGACAACTAAAACCTTAGCAGCTATGACATGTTAGTGCAACTAGTGAAGGGTTACATAATGAAACCCTACCACACTCCCTAGGTAGAGGTGATGTGGGCTTTGCAAACCCTGACATTGGCAATCATGGCTCGGTGGGTAAAGTTGTACAATTTCTACATAAATATTTAACCTGATATAACAGCCGTGCTCATGGATACGAGCAATCTAGATCCTTCATGATTAGTGGTTACTATGGATGGTTGGGGACTTGACATAATCTTGATTATTCATTACTACCAATTGGGTTGGGTTTATTCACTAAAGTAGTGATTCAGGATGCTAAAACTTGACCAACTAAAATTGCTAACCGCAGTCAAACCATGTCTAGCCTTTGACCCTCATAGATCCCTTTGATATACTTGCTAAGCATGATGAGCTTACACTTGTTTTACATTCAATGAAAATCTCAGATGGGTAACAAATAATATATATGAAGAGTTTCTAGAGGATGTCCAGGACTACTAGGAAGATGTCCCCCAGTTGGAGTCCATGTGGCATATTGGGCTTAATTGTCTAATCTATGTAATAATATTACCTACGAGCAAGACTTGTGACAATTATGTGATGTAATAAAGTACTTTACTTTGATATTATTGTAATTTGAGATTATATGTGTGTTTGGACATCCTGGGCACACATATATGAGCACTTGGTTTTGTTATGCAGAATTGGGTGCGATAGACACCGAAGCAGGGCGCACCATTGGCCCCTCCTCCTTCGAAGTGGGGAGAGCCAGTACACTGGAGGGAGCGGGGACTAGAGCTGGGTGACCCTTCTTTGAGTAGCGCTTCATGGGCACGATAATAGTGGCAAGCGACAAGGAGGTGGAGTTCGGGACTTTGTGAGGCGAGGTGAGGGTTTTTTGCACAATGCAAGGTGGAATCAAACAATGGGAGCTAGACCAGGCTTTATGTATACATAGGGAGGACCTTCTATATTCTATGAAGTATACAGTGCAGTCCAATTCATGCAGTCACAAAAGTGTGGTCCAATCTGGGTGTCCGAGCCGGTCAAATTTACACTGCTCTGACTATGAGCCGTGCATACAAATTACAAGAAATAGGTAAACATCATTTCAACACCAATGGCTCCTCTGTTCTACATCATAGGTAAATAGTCAAACTTAAAATTGTAAACGACACAGTAACAAGCATCATAGGAAAATGAGGAAAAACTACAGAGGATACTGTTAGACACATTCAAATATATAGAGGTCGGACTTTCTTACGTGTGCTATAATATTTCAACACCAATGGCTCCTCTATACTTCATTAGATTGAGGCAAGACCTACTCCTCGCTGCAAGGTTCTTGCAAGTTCAACAAAGATTGACACAAACATTCATATAAATCTTCATATATTAGCAAGGGTTCGTCATACATGAGCCCAACACATACAATACTTGACTTCGTGCTATACCATAGATCAAAGCCAGTCATGGTACTACTACTACTACCAATGAATAGGACCCAAAGCACACAAAATGTCAATGTGGTCCAATCAGTTTGATCTTGTTGAGATATTTCAGGTCATGAGGATGAAATTAATCTACTAGAATATTCCCAACACGTGCAGTATTAGAAACTATTTGACCAAACCCTTGAATCTAGGACAACATTTACTAGCAGCCATCTAAGGTCCTCTACATTCAAAGCGATTCCACTTCCAATTCCATCTCGTAACTACCCCCTATTCATCCCACAACTATTTAACACTAGGTTCCCTTTGAATCGTCCTTGCTCCAACTCCAAACCAATTTAGATCACAAACTAAGCCACTAGACCCATAGAGTAGCCATCACCATGAGCTTCATCGGAGATGCTGTTGCCCAGTTTTCCACTTTCAAACACCGCGTCAAGTCGAGAATGATGTCGAAGAACATCTTCACCATCAAGGATCCATCTGACAGGAGCAGCTTTGAAGCATCGTTCTCTATGACCCTAGAATGCATGATGACCAAGACCCTCAAAGCCAGTGGTCACTGGTAGCCTGTGCACCTCCTGTATGAAGGAGGCAGCGCCACCAGGATCTTGAAGGCAAATCAAGCCATGGGCATCCCCGGTGACTAGGAACTTGTCCATGATGTCCTCCATGGCTTGATGAGGACATTCATGCAGCTGCAGCAACTCAACCTCACTGATGAGCAGTGGGTAGACATCCTTCCCGAGCCTAAAGTTCATAAACTCATGGCCTTGGCGTGCGAGGCCTGCCACGATGGTTGCATTGCCCACACGACGCTTAAGCTTTGGGTCGACAAACAATTCTAGTTCATCACGTCCAAGGCGCTCTTGATGCTTTGCGTAGAGGCGGTGGTGCCAGTGGGGTGTTGGGACTACAGCATCCGCTTGGAGGATGAAACATCTAATCCTACGGCCGACCATGCTATGGAAATGCTCGGCTACGACCACATGTTCCACCACAAGTGCATCACCATGTGGTTCGATAGGAGATCTACCTGCCTGATGTGCCGATGAGATTTGTCTATGTATCTTGACCCGATAGTGTAGAGATTCCTCTCGCACTTCATCGAAGAAGAATATTGATTAAACTCATTGTTTTGTTGTATAAAATACTTATTATGCATCATACTTCTCTATATATATTTATTTGGTCAAAATTCAGAATCTTTGAGTAAATCTTTGCTCTGTCCCTTTCTTCGCTCCGTTGCTCTAACCGTTGCAATCTCGTCCACGACTCTGCTTGTTTTCCTTCCTTCATGGAGCTCTCCCATTCCCTCTATCTAAGCCACGAGGAACATGTGGTTTCCTTCTCATACATGTGCTCAACACATAAAATACATGACTTCGTGCCATCAGGCTAGACACCTAAGGCAACAAAAAAATAATAGAAACCAACTGAGGAAACTTCATCTACTATAGTATCTTCACTGTCCGAGGTGTTCAAAAAATGGCAGGTGGACTTTCTTGATTGTTCACTAACATTTCAACACTAATGGATCTTCTATTCTACATTAGATTAAGGCCAAACTTGCTCCTCGGTTCAAGGTTCTAGCAAGTATAACAAAGATTGACACAAACATGCAAATAATACAACATATATTAGCAAGGGTTTGCACTACATGAGCTCAACACATACACTACATGAGTTCTTGCTATCCCATGGATCAAAGCAAGTCATGGTACTACTACTATTGCTGCTACTGCTGCTACCACTGCTGCTATTATTACTACTACTAGTACTACTGATATAGGACAATGGACAGTACCCAAAGCACACAAAATCTCAACGTCATTGAATTGGTTTGGTCTTGTTGAGATAGTTGAGGTCATAAGGACTTCCGATCAAGTTGAGATGGTGAACCATCTTGAAAATGATGTAGTCTCCACTGATGTTGACACTATAGTCAAAGAGCTGATGAGCATCCACAATAGTGCTGCAAAGCACAAAGATTTCTCTAGAATCATGGTGTTCAACAACTCTGGTAATGCGTTATTGCCCAACAACCGCACGAACAACAGCTTCAATGATTAGACATCATGTAGCTCATCATGTACACAACACCTCAAGTCACAAGCAACTTTTTCTGTTCTACTGGCTCCGCACCTAGCTACCAAAACACATCGTTCGTTGTAGTGTACACATCCTTGGTATGGTAACTAGTTGCCATCTGTAAACATGATTTTGGTTAGAATAAATGACAATCAAGGGAATGGGGGAAGCAGTGAGGTTAGCAGACACAATAATAAGTTCATACAAATAGTACAGTTTGATATGAAGCACATTACCTTTATCTAGATGCTAAAACCACCAGGGAACGCGATTGGGAAAATGCAAATGGGTGAGGAAAGGGGGGATCAAGTAGATTGATGCATTGCTATCGGATGAGGGAAGGGGACGGTCCTTTCATATAGACCTTGCATGGTTGATAAGAGTGAAGTGAATGCAGCAGGAAAGCTGGACACAAGAAGGAATTGAGAAAAAGAGCTTTTGACCACCATGACACACTTCAGACTTGATTGGCTGGTGCGGTTGTGATAGGTCTTTTCTGTATTTATTTGACTCCAATCCAAGTAGTCACAATAGTCGAGGAGCAGACTGGTTGCTATGACATTCAAAACTGATGGCCCTTTATACTGTGTCCTACGAGATCAAATATACAGCCATCAGACTTTCTTGTGTTTGTAGTAAAATTTAGCAGCTATGTCTCATCCATTATGCATTAGATCTAGGCGATACTTGTTGAGATGAACTCCTCACTGCATGGTTTGTAACAGAACCGACCAAATCATAAGAACGTAAGTACAAAAACAATCACCGAAGCGATCAAATTCCTGTACTTAAGCTCCCATAATCCTGGTAGTCCGGAAATCACGAAGGATTTCAACCAACTCTCGACATACAAACCAAGATCGTAATGATTCAACACAACACATCATCTGTTACAACATTTCACAAGTAGCATTCGGATTACATCCATCAGAGTTGAATTAGAATATTACAAACCAAGTTTGAGTGTGCGGAAGCAACATAGTTTAGTACAAAACATCAAGGTTTTCAAATACATTGCCAAGTCTGAGTCATGTCCCACAAAAGCATTATCAGGTACGAGAACTAGTAGAGACCACGCCCAATGGTCTAGTCTTCATCCCCAGCTGGGAGAAGGCAGTACTTGTAGCAACCAAAGTAGAACTGGTCATCTGCAATAGGTGGGAGATAAACCCTGAGTACGAGAAGGTACTCAGCTAGACTTATCCGACAAAAGCAGAAATAAAGACACCAAGGATCATGCAAGGCTTTTCAGGTGGGCTAGCTTGACACAGTTGCATAAAAGAGCTTAAGATTGTAGTAACCAATTTAAAATTAGCATCAAGTTTATCATTATTTACCTGTCCACTAGATTAGCACCTGTACTAGAGCACTCACTTATTAGGAGCAAACAATATTAACCATAGCAGGTATAATAAGGCTGTCATCATCATATCATCATTTCCAAACCATTATGTTATTAAGTGTATCTACATTGGAGATAAGCCCATCAAGTTCTCACTAACCGGGAGAGACGGCGATTCAAATCGAATTACAACTCAGCTGAGGGGGTATTCCTAACTCTCACCCTAGCATACTTAGCAAGGGTAGCCGTGGGTTACCTTTGGTACAACTCAGGAACCAAATTCGCGGGTTCGATCAGCGCCAGTGCTCTCAGGGATTACCCTTCTGCCAGGACGATCAGGACTTTTAAATCACCTGCCCTTGGACTCACGCCTATGGCTCCCCTCCGAGGCGTACTTTATACTTATCGACTCCCGGCCTGAGTTGAGCTACTCGGCTTTGCGGTCGGTCTCCAGACCCGGCCAACTAAGAGAGAGGCATGCGTTCAACATGAACAGGAAAGGCTCCAAGAATCAGTCCTTAAGCGACGCAGATGGAGTCACTGCAAACCGGCAAGCCTCCGTCCAGTCTTTATTTCAAATTAAGACTGGTTCTTTACCACGATAGCAAATATAGCCAACCGTGCCACATGTCTATTCCTATATCTCGCAGGTGACAGGAAATCACCCGACTTCTACCGCATTTAAGCAGGGCTAAGCACTACTCGAGCCTGAGCTACATAGGATTCAGGGTAACAATATCTGGACAAGGATTGGGTAACCAATGCAGCAATTGTTTGCATCCAACACCTAACTTAATGCAACAACATATATATGTAACAATAATACTGTAACTGCATTTTAGAAATTAGGAGGCTTAATATGCTCTGGGGCTTGCCTTTCACAAAGTTGCAAGGACGGTGATCCGGGCACTCAACGGCAACCTCGTCTGGCACTTCTCCTGAAGGCTGCTCCTCCTGAATCTCCGGTGTCGGCTGCTGCTGCTCGCTCAGTTCCTCGAATTCCAGCAGGGTTACTCCTTCCTGTACACCTATTGCATGCCGATGCAAAATATAAATATCATGGATGCATAAGGAATGACATGATGCTCATGATGAATGAATCACAGTGAGTGTTTACGAAAGTATCACTGGACACTCGTTTACCGAGTAATTGGCTCTATTCAAATCACTTTAAGCATGTATCTACTTAACTTAAAGACAAGATCAACTTACCTAACTTGCATAACCTAAGATAAAGATGCTCATCTTCAGTTAAAGGCCTAACACCTAGGAACATTACCACAACTTAGAAATAATATAGGTATACATAATTTAACATTTAAGTTTCATATGCATACAAGTAGTCCCTTAATTAAATCACAACTAAAGTTCTATAATTCCAAATGACTTGCATGAGGACATTCTGGAAAGCTTATGAAATTATCTACAAAACATTTGTAAACATCAAAGCATGATTCTTATGTTCACTAAATCAATTTCCAGCAAACCTAGAATCTGTCCAGAATGACGGGGTTACTAACTTAATTATTTAATGATTGTGCAAAAGCATACTTTGATCAAACCAAGTTTACCAACTTGTTTTGCATACCTAATAAACATCATAAAGTATAGTGTCAACTTCTAAATAAATTATTTAATACCCTTTTCTAATTTATCTAGTTAATTAGGTGATTAAAGCAATATATAGTAAAACTATTTATAAAAATCTACAAAAATTACAGTAGCTATCTCATGCTGCACATAGACCATCATAAAAATTTCAAAGCCATTGAGTAAGTATAACAGTCTACACAAAAATGATAAGGCATACTGGCTTAAAATGGCATAATTAAGAAATCCTAATGAAAAGTGTCAAGCAACAGATTTCACATTTTTCCTAGCATCATTCTAGCATAAGAATAGTACCCACCAAATTTTACCTTTACTGGATCTATAGAAAAATTATGAAAATTCACACAAGATCCACCCATTAATAAAAGGAAATTCTATAACTTAAAAACTACACATGCACTAGCTCTAAAATTTTAACCAGAGACTCTACCAAACCAAAATAGAGGACCCACAAAATTTCATAATTTTTGGACCACAGAGACTCAAGATAAAATTCAAACAAGTTTGCATGCTTCTAAAAACACATTTCAAACTCCTATTTAATTCATCCAATTTTTCTAAAACATGTGCTCATATAATATTTTTATTAAATACTAGACATGACCAGGAACTTAACAAAATTGGAACCATAGCATTTGGATCTATATACTAGGAGCTACATATTTTTCAAGATGTACATAAATCTGTGAAATAAATAAACAAAACGAAATAGGAAAACAACACTCAGCCCTACTCGGGCCAGCCCAAGAAATGGCGGCCCGCGAGCACACAGGCACGGCCCATGACGCGGCGCCAGCGGCCCAAACACACAGCGCGGCCCAGGCTGGGCTCCCGCCTGAGTCTCGGCGGCTGACAGCCGGGTCCCATGTGACAGCGAGACAGGCAGGGGAGCGGAGGAAGGCGACGGCGTAACTCACCGCCGGTTGCTCCTCCGGTGAAGGCAACGGTGCCAACAGTTTTGCCTCACCCTAGCGGACCTAAGGGAATCATCTATTGCAGCTAAGGACGCAGCTGGAGGGGGCGGCGATGGCCACGGCGGTGCTTGGTCACGGCATGGCTGGCTCCGGCGACGCTACGGCGTCGTAGCCCTAACGGGTGGCTCGAGGAGCTTCGGTGGTGTTCCTATGACCTAGCGCGAGCCAGAGGAAGGAATGGGAAGACGTGGGGAGAGCTGGCTGCGTGGAGCATCATCTTCGGTGAGAACAGCCACGGCAGCGGTGGAAGGGAATGTCGAATTCGCCCTTACCACGGCACAATCGACCTGGCTAAGGGGTGGGGGTGGCAGAGGGGCTCACGGCAAGGCTACAGGCGGATGGTGCAACGCGTTTTCGCGGTGGCGTGCACGTACGATGACGGCGACGCTCGGCCAGCAATGGCGGAGGGCTGCTGTGGCGTGGCGCTGCGCGCGGTGAAGGCGAGAGGGGGAAATGGCGAGACGCAGAGAGAGTGGCGAGGCGTGGCTTTCATCTGGAGCTCAAGCACGCGACATGGAGACCTTGGCCGAGCATGGACGCCACGCGGCGAGACGCTCCTGCGCCGGTCGGCCATGACGGACACTGTCCATTTTCTGAAAACGGCGATTCAGTACTTGATGACAGTGACTGTCAGCGACATTTCAACGTGTCAACACGGCTAAACCATTGATCTATTGCAAAAATAGTATACATGAAAAATGTAGGCCTATCATCCATCTACACTTTCGCTTCAAGGACCAACACCTAATTCATCGTGGATCCAAAGTTACATGAAGCCAAAGTGAGCTTGATGCAACTGAAAACGTAACTATGACTTAGAAAAATTTCTAAGTGTGGAATCAGCATGAAATACTGACTTGTGGGCCATGTTTGAGCATGTTCCACACATTTTCATGAGTTGTCCATAAAACAACTTTTGTTCCTTGATAAATTAGCTACAACTTTGGTAAAGAGTGCACAGCCATGTGAAGTCTCTAAGTTGGACTTTTGAATCAGTCACACAGTGAGACTCCTAGGGTCAATTCTAGTCAAACATGCAATTAAGGGCATTTTGGTCATTTTGATCTACATGAACAATGTCCAAACAAGTAACCTAAGTGTAGTTAAGGTGTAATAGACCATGATCAACCATTTTACAAAATTGTTATACCACTTCTAATGACCACATGTGATAAAGAAAGTAAAACAAGCAATTCATTCATATGTTGCACTACTACCACTCTAAGCAATCAAGCATGAAACACATACAATTTAAAATGTTGCATACGTATGTTTCAATGATAATGGCATGATGACATGGATAATGCACATGTTTATGAAATGACATGCAATTAGTAGAAGCCAAACACCTAGGGTGTTACAGCCCTCCCCCCTTAGAAAAATCTCGTCCCGAGATTTGGAAAGCGTACCATTTAGTATAGAAAGTTGGATGATTTTCCTTTAAATAATCTTCCTGCTCCCAGGTTGCATCCTGTTCACTATGATTACTCCAAACTACCTTGTATAATTTAACTACTCGTGTACGAGTCACTCTTTCTTGAGTATCCAGGACTTGCACAGGCTTTTCTTCATAAGAAAGATCAGATTTCAAGTTGACTTTCCTTGTTGCTATTCTCTCCTCAGGAATACGAAGACACTTCTTAAGCTAGGACACATGGAATACCGGGAATATAGCTCCCATCTCCCGTGGTAGATCGAGCTTATATGCTACTCTTCCACTTTTCTCGAAAATGCGGTAGGGCCCAACATATCGAGGCTCAAGTTTCCTTTTAATTCCAAAACGCTTGACTCCTTTCATAGGGGATACCTTCAAATACACATGATCACCTACTTCAAACTCAATAGGTTTTCTTCTCTTGTCAGCATAGCTCTTTTGTCTAGCCTGTGCGGCAGTCATATTCTTCTGTATAGTTCGGACTTGCTCTTCGGCTTCTTTTACAAAATCAATACCATAGAATCTTCTTTCTCCGGGTTCCACCTAGTTCAAAGGAGTTCTACACTTGCGGCCATAAAGAGCTTCAAAAGGAGCCATTTTGATACTTTCTTAATAACTGTTGTTATAAGAGAATTCAGCGAGAGGTAACCAGTCTTCCCAAGAGCCTTTGCAAGAGATAAGACAAGCTCTAAGCATGTCTTCAAGAATTTGATTAACACGCTTAGTCTGTCCCGATGTTTGCGGATGATAGGCAGAACTACGGATTAGATGAGTGCCAAGATTCTGATGTAAGCACTCCCAAAAGCGAGCCGTGAACTGAGGTCCTCTATCCGAAACAATGGATTTGGGTACACCATGGAGACGTACCACTTGTTGAAAATAAATCTCAGCATAATTGTGAGGGTGATAGGTAGACTTGACCGGAATAAAGTGAGCAGATTTAGTTAGACGATCTACGATAACCCAGATGGAATCACAACCCTTTTTGGTAGTGGGTAATCCAACAATAAAATCCATGCTAATTTCTTCCCACTTCCAGCCAGGAATAGATAGTGGCTGCAATAGTCCGGGCCTTATGTGAATAGCCTTGACTCTGCAATAGTTATCACACCTTGCCACATAAGCTGCGATTTCTTTCTTCATCTTGGTCCACCAATAATACATCTTGAGATCTTGATACATTTTACTGCTACCAGGATGGATGGACAATTTTGAAGAATGGGCTTCATCCATAATTTGATTTCTAAGTTCTTTATCTTTGGGTACCACAAGCCTATCATTAAACCAGAGAATTCCCTTGTCATCAACTTTAAAGTGCTTGGTCTCTTTCTCTTTCATTTTCCGCTTGATGTGAAATACACCCACATCCGTCTTCTGGAGCTCGATAATTCGACTTCTAAGAGAGCAATCCATAGTGATATTGTGGAGTACTACAGGATGAAGGAGGTGTGCCAGATGAAAGTCTTCACTAACTAAGGAATTGCAATGGGCCTTTCTGCTTAGGGCATCAGCAACCACATTTGCCTTACCAGGGTGGTAGTGCACTTGAAGGTTGTAGTCTTTGATCAATTCTAACCATCGTCATTGACGCATGTTCAACTCAGGCTGCGTAAAGATGTACTTGAGACTCTTATGGTCAGTATAGATGTTGCACACATTACCAAGCAAGTAATGTCTCCAGATCTTCAGGGCATGAACAACTGCGGCTAGCTCTAAGTCATGGGTAGGATAGTTGACTTCATGCTTTCGGAGCTGGCGTGAAGCATAAGCAATTACTCGACCCTCCTGCATAAGAACACACCCCAAACTAGTGCCACATGCGTCACAGTAGACATCAAAAGGCTTCTCGATGTCAGGTTGTGCCAATACAGGAGCAGAGGTTAGTAAGGTCCGCAAAGTGTGGAAAGCCTCTTCACACTTCGGAGTCCACACAAACTTCTCATCCTTTTGCAGTAGCCAAGTCATGGGCTTGGCGACCTTTGAGAAATCCGGGATAAAGCGACAATAATAGCCAGCCAGACCCAGAAAACTTCGGACTTCTGTGACCGTAGTAGGTGCCTTCCACTCCAGGACTTCTTGCACCTTAGTAGGGTCAACCGAAATTCCATCACCAGATAATACATGACCAAGAAAAGGTATCTTGTTCAACCATAACTCGCACTTACTGAACTTGGCATAAAGCTGGTTATCACGTAACCGAGTTAAAACAATTCTCAGGTGTCCAGCATGCTCTTCTTCATTCTGAGAATATACCAGGATATCATCAATGAACACGACGACAAATTTGTCCAATTCCAGCATGAATACAGAATTCATCAGGTACATAAAGTGTGCCGGAGCATTTGTCAACCCAAATGACATGACGAGGTATTCGAACAAGCCATAACGAGTAGAGAAAGCTGTCTTCGGTATATCTTCAGGACGAATTTTGATCTGATGGTAGCCAGACCTCAAATTGATCTTGGAGAATACCTTAGCCTTGGAGAGCTGATCAAATAGAATATTGATGCGAGGAAGAGGGTATTTGTTCTTGATAGTAACAGCATTTAGGGGACGATAATCCACGCACATGCGTAGAGACTCGTCCTTCTTCTTCACAAATATAGCCGGACAACCCCAAGGAGAAGAACTAGGCCAAATCAACCATTTCTTCAATAGCTCATTCAACTGACTCTTCAGCTCAGCCAACTCATTGGGTGGCATTCTATAGGGCCTTCGAGAAATGGGAGCCGTACCTGGAATGAGTTCTATCTTGAATTCTACATCACGGTCCAGAGGTAATCCAAGCAAGTCATCAGGAAAGACATCTGGAAACTCACAGACAATCGGTAGATCCTTAATGGCTTTGGCTAAGGTAGCATTGGCTGTACTGTGGATAGCAATATCACGAGGTAACTGCACTAGAAAACCTTTCTTATCCACAGGATCCCTCAACATAACCACACGGGTTGATGTATCGATCAACACTCCATTCCCGCTCATCCACTTCATTCCTAGGATTACATCGATTCCTACCCCTGGTAGAACTACAAGATCCACAAGGAACTCTCGATCCCCGATCTCAATCTTTACATCTTTAACTACTTGGTTAGTCATGATATTATTCCCAGCAGCACTAATACAATAACCCCCCTTGACAATTGTAATCACATTCATCTGATGCTTAGATGCAAAAGTAGAACTCACAAAGGAATGCGAAGCACCAGAATCAAAGAGCACAACTGCAGGGTGATCATTAACAAGGAACTTACCAGCGGTGACCACTTCACCAGCAGGAATTTCCTCCACTGTAGTATAGTGAACACACCCCTGACGGACGTTTCCTTGAGCATTCTTGGGAGGATGGGGACATCTATTTGCCCAATGACCAGGCTGGTTACAGTTCCAGCATGGCCTATTTGCTGGTGGAACATTGGAGCTACTCTGCCCAGATGTATTCTTCGGCAAGGAAATCGTATACCCCTTGCGGAAACCGGTTTTAGCTTGGTTCTTCTTCTAAGGTGGGCGGTACCGGACATTAGCATTGGGTGGACGCTATGGGGCCTTAGATACCATTGGAGCCTTGGACTGGGAAGCACCAGCCTCAAAGTTCCTTTTACGGTTCTTGGAAGCAGCATATATCTTGTCATTGTTCTCCTGAGTCAGAGTGTCACTGATAAACTCATTGAAGGTGACACACTTGCAGTTGCCCATTGACTTCATCAGTTTTGGGGAAAGTCCCCTCTTGAAGCTAGCTATTCTCTTGGCGTCAGTATCGACGAACTCAGGAGCATATCTTGCCAGGTTGTTGAATGCCTGGAGGTACTCATTGAGACTCTTATTGCCTTGGGTGAGCTTCATAAACTCAGTATGCTTAATGGCCATGAGACCAGGAGGGATAAAGTGTCCCCTGAAGGCTGCCTGGAACTGGTTCCAAACGATCTCAATGTTAGCAGGGAAGGTGGTCCTGTGATGGGTCCACCAGATGCCTGCAGGGCCTCGGAGCTGGTGTCCTGCATACGTAGCCTTCATGCCTTCAGTCAAACAGAGCAATCCAAATCTTTGCTCTATCGTGCTCAACCATTCATCTGCTTGTAAGGGTTCTTCTGCCTCACGAAAGATAGGAGGCTTCGTGTCCATGAAGTCCGTAAAACTGCTGTACTGGTTCGGCTCGGGTCCCTGGCGGACATGCTGATCCTCACGGTTAGCCATCTGGCGCATAGCCTCAGCTAGCATGCGCTGACTTTCCACAACTATCTGCATTAGCTCAGCTGGTGTGGGCGGTGGCGGAGGTGGTTGTTCCTCATTTCTCATGCCACGACCGCGACGAAGGTTATGAGCCATCTGCAAAAGGTATAGCCAATGAGCACTGACGATGTGGAAATTTTTATAGATGAACTGTATAATTATGCCAAACTGAGTCCATTAGAGGGAATGCATTTAATAGTCAACAGAGGCACAATCATTCATCACAATCACCCAACTCATCAAGCGCATCAATTGACATATAAATGCGATGAACTTAACCAACAACGAGATCCATAGACCGCAAAGGCGAAATTCATCAAATGCTCACATACGTGGAGCATAATACGTTCGATAGGTTACATCCAAGCCATAGTGGTTCCAACTTACATCAAAGGTAACATAGGGTTCGATATTACATCCCAATGATTAACTTGCTACAAAGTTACTCGTTCATGCATGAGGAGCAACAAAAGACTAGATCTAGCGCATTAGCCTAGTAGTAAGCTAAACTACGCATCGTCCTCGGAGTCAGTGTCGAGGATCTCTCCTCCATCTTCATCACTAGGAGGCTCTAACTCCTCATCAGGTGGAGCGTCCTTAGGTCCATTGACTTCCATGTCATCATCACCTTCAGCCATGATGACACCAGAACCCATCTCATCCTCATCAGGTGGCAGGATAGGGTGAAGTTGATTGTGCAGTAGGTGAACCTCCTCATGGAGATTGTCATTGTACTCTTCCGCAGCTGCCAACTGCTGCTCTAGCTCAATCTGCCTCGCTCTCAACACATTCTCCTCGTGCCAGGCTTCATTCCGTTGGTTCAGCATGTGAACCAACATACGCTCACAGTTGCGGTGAGCAACTGTCAACCTCTGAACCTCCAAGTTCTCTTGATCCCGTTCCTACGTGACTTGCTCCAAACGCTGCTGAACTGCAGTCCTTTCAGCAGTCACCTGAGCCAGCTCTGCCCTCAGCCTTTCAGCCTCAGTAGGCTTAGGACGGGGCTCACGAGGAGCTAAATGGTGACGAGGCACCCTACCTCTAGTGGACTTACGAGCAGTGCGTTTCATGCGCGCCATCTGTAGCAAAAAGTTACAACGTAAGGGGAGAATCATTTAAGGGATACGAAATTTAATTAGTCGGGACAATCACTTTTAAAGGAGGGAGTAATGCAAGAAATGCCATGTATGCTTGAACATGATGCATGCACGATCCGTACGTCCTCACAAACCTAGAAAATTTAAAGGCTAGCAAAATATATGGTGGCATACATACGTTCTCTCGTAGACGGTAGCTAGTCGATCTACAATGATATGTTGTTAGTGTACCTGCAGAAAATTTCATTTCAGCCCAATAATTTCCCAAAAAGCATAGAAAACAAGCAGTAAACTAAATACTTTCATACATACATCCCCTGATGCATATACTCTAGTATCACAGCTACCCGTCAGAGATACCCATAATTAAGTACTCTCATAGATACATGATTAAACATGTAAGTATGCGAGCAACCACAACTACTCTCCCCTAGACCGACGGTTGGACGGTCATGCTCTCACAACTCACACTTACCAGAGCGTAGAGGTATTTTGATCCATACATTACCACCCAAGCGGATGGCATCCATACAATAGCACGCCGTATGGATGATGAAACAGAAACAAGCAGGAACCCCCAAGTTAGTACTTTAATAAGCCACCTAAGAGTCCTTATTTGGGCATAAGGGATATGACCACTGGCAATACTTAGTATTTAATTTAGGATTTTCACAAATACTTTTGTTTTAAATACACAAATGACGTGTTTAGTGTCAAATCTTGCTCTGATGCTAGCTGTAACAGAACCGACCAAATCATAAGAACGTAAGTACAAAAACAATCACCAAAGCGATCAAATTCCTATACTTAAGCTCCCATAATCCCGGTAGTCCGGAAATCACGAAGGATTTCAACCAACTCTCGACATACAAACCAAGATCATAATGATTCAACACAACACATCATCTGTTACAACATTTCACAGGTAGCATTCGGATTACATCCATCAGAGTTGAATTAGAATATTATAAACCAAGTTTGAGTGTGCGGAAGCAACATAGTTTAGTACAAAACATCAAGGTTTTCAAATACATTGCCAAGTCTGAGTCATGTCCCACAAAAGCATTATCAGGTACGAGAACTAGTAGAAACCACGCCCAATGGTCTAGTCTTCATCCCTAGCTGGGAGAAGGCAGTACTTGCAGCAACCAAAGTAGAACTGGTCATCTGCAACAGGTGGGAGATAAACCCTGAGTACGAGAAGGTACTCAGCTAGACTTATCCGACAAAAGCAGAAATAAAGACACCAAGGATCATGCAAGGCTTTTCAGGTGGGCTAGCTTGACACAGTTGCATAAAAGAGCTTAAGATTATAGTAACCAATTTAAAATTAGCATCAAGTTTATCATTATTTACCTGTCCACTAGATTAGCACCTGTACTAGAGCACTCACTTATTAGGAGCAAACAATATTAACCATAGTAGGTATAATAAGGCTGTCATCATCATATCATCATTTCCGAACCATTATGTTATTAAGTGTATCTACATTGGAGATAAGCCCGTCAAGTTCTCACTAACTGGGAGAGACGGCGATTTGAATCGAATTACAACTCAGCTGAGGGGGTATTCCTAACTCTCACCCTGGCATACTTAGCAAGGGTAGCCGTGGGTTACCTTTGGTACAACTCAGGAACCAAATTCGCGGGTTCGATCAGCGCCAGCGCTCTCAGGGATTACCCTTCTGCCAGGACGATCAGGACTTTTAAATCACCTGCCCTTGGACTCACGCCTACGGCTCCCCTCCGAGGCGTACTTTATACTTATCGACTCCCGACCTAAGTTGAGCTACTTAGCTTCGCGGTCGGTCTCCAGACCCGGCCAACTAAGAGAGAGGCATGCGTTCAACATGAACAGGAAAGGCTCCAAGAATCAGTCCTTAAGCGACGCAGACGGAGTCACTGCAAACCGGCAAGCCTCCGTCCGGTCTTTATTTCAAATTAAGACTGGTTCTTTACCACGATAGCAAATATAGCCAACCGTGCCACATGTCTATTCCTATATCTCGCAGGTGACAGGAAATCACCCGACTTCTACCGCATTTAAGCAGGGCTAAGCACTACTCGAGCCTAAGCTACATAGGATTCAGGGTAACAATATCTGGACAAGGATTGGGTAACCAATGCAGCTATTGTTTGCATCCAACACCTAACTTAATGCAACAACATATATATGTAACAATAATAATGTAACTGCATTTCAGAAATTAGGAGGCTTAATATGCTCCGGGGCTTGCCTTTCACAAAGTTGCAAGGACGGTGATCCGGGCACTCAACGGCGACCTCGTCTGGCACTTCTCCTGAAGGCTGCTCCTCCTGAATCTCCGGTGTCGGCTGCTGCTGCTCGCTCAGTTCCTCGAATTCTAGCAGGGTTACTCCTTCCGGTACACCTATTGCATGCCGATGCAAAATATAAATATCATGGATGCATAAGGAATGACATGATGCTCATGATGAATGAATCATAGTGAGTGTTTACGAAAGTATCACTGGACACTTGTTTACCGAGTAATTGGCTCTATTCAAATCACTTTAAGCATGTATCTACTTAACTTAAAGACAAGATCAACTTACCTAACTTGCATAACCTAAGATAAAGATGCTCATCTTCAGTTAAAGGCCTAACACCTAGGAACATTACCACAACTTAGAAATAATAAAGGTATACATAATTTAACATTTAAGTTTCATATGCATACAAGTAGTCCCTTAATTAAATCACAACTAAAGTTCTATAATTCCAAATGACTTGCATGAGGACATTCTGGAAAGCTTATGAAATTCTCTACAAAACATTTGTAAACATCAAAGCATGATTCTTACGTTAACTAAATCAATTTCCAGCAAACCTAGAATCTGTCCAGAATGACGGGGTTACTAACTTAATTATTTAATGATTGTGCAAAAGCATACTTTGATCAAACCAAGTTTACCAACTTGTTTTGCATACCTAATAAACATCAGAAAGTATAGTGTCAACTTCTAAATAAATTATTTAATACCCTTTTCTAATTTATCTAGTTAATTAGGTGATTAAAGCAATATATAGTAAAACTATTTATAAAAATCTACAAAAATTGCAGTAGCTATCTCATGCTGCACATAGACCATCAAAAAAATTTCAAAGCCATTGAGTAAGTATAACAGTCTACACAAAAATGATAAGGCATACTGGCTTAAAATGGCATAATTAAGAAATCCTAATGAAAAGTGTCAAGCAACAGATTTCACATTTTTCCTAGCATCATTCTAGCATAAGAATAGTACCCACCAAATTTACCTTTACTGGATCTATAGAAAAATTATGAAAATTCACACAAGATCCACCCATTAATAAAAGGAAATTCTATAACTTAAAAACTACACATGCACTAGCTCTGAAATTTTAACCAGAGACTCTACTAAACCAAAATAGAGGACCCACAAAATTTCATAATTTTTGGACCACAGAGACTCAAGATAAAATTCAAACAAGTTTGCATGCTTCTAAAAACACATTTCAAACTCCTATTTAATTCATCCAATTTTTCTAAAACATGTGCTCATATAATATTTTTATTAAATACTAGACATGACCAGGAACTTAACAAAATTAGAACCATAGCATTTGGATCTATATACTAGGAGCTACATATTTTTCAAGATGTACATAAATCTGTGAAATAAATAAACAAAACGAAATAGGAAAACAACACTCAGCCCTACTCGGGCCAGCCCAAGAAACGGCGGCCCGCGAGCACATAGGCGCAGCCCATGATGCAGCGCCAGCGGCCCAAACACACGGCGTGGCCTAGGCTAGGCTCCCGCCTGAGTCTCGGCGGCTGACAGCCGGGTCCCGCGTGACAGCGAGACAGGCAGGGGAGCAGAGGAAGGCGACGGCGTAACTCGCCGCCGGTGGCTCCTCCGGCGAAGGCAACGGTGCCAACAGTTTTGCCTCACCCTAGCGGACCTAAGGGAATCATCTATTGTAGCTAAGGACGTAGCTGGAGGGGGCGGCGATGGCCACGACGGTGCTTGGTCACGGCATGGCCGGCTCCGGCGACGCTACGGCGTCGTAGCCCTAACGGGTGGCTCGAGGAGCTTCGGTGGTGTTCCTATGACCTAGCGCGAGCCAGAGGAAGGAATGGGAAGACGCGGGGAGAGCTGGCCGCGTGGAGCGTCATCTCCGGCGAGAACAGCCATGGCGGTGGTGGAAGGGAATGTCGAATTCACCCTTACCACGGCACAATCGACCTGGCTGAGGGGTGGGGGTGGCAGAGGGGCTCACGGCGAGGCTACAGGTGGACGGTGCAACGCGTTTTCGTGGTGGCGTGCGCGTACGACGATGGCGACGCTCGGCCGGCAATGGCGGAGGGCTGCTGTGGCGTGGCGCTGCGCGCGGTGAAGGCGAGAGGGGGAAATGGCGAGACGCAGAGAGAGTGGCGAGGCGTGGCTTTCATCTGGAGCTCAAGCACGCGACATGGAGACCTTGGCCGAGCATGGACGCCACGTGACGAGACGCTCCTGCGCCGGTCGGCCATGACGGACACTGTCCATTTTCTGAAAACGGCGATTCAGTACTTGATGACAGTGACTGTCAGCGACATTTCAACATGTCAACACGGCTAAACCATTGATCTATTGCAAAAACAGTATACATGAAAAATGTAGGCCTATCATCCATCTACACTTTCGCTTCAAGGACCAACACCTAATTCGTCGTGGATCCGAAGTTACATGAAGCCAAAGTGAGCTTGATGCAACTGAAAACGTAACTATGACTTAGAAAAATTTCTAAGTGTGGAATCAGCATGAAATACTGACTTGTGGGCCATGTTTGAGCATGTTCCACACATTTTCATGAGTTGTCCATAAAACAACTTTTGTTCCTTGATAAATTAGCTACAACTTTGGTAAAGAGTGCACAGCCATGCGAAGTCTCTAAGTTGGACTTTTGAATCAGTCAAACAGTGAGACTCCTAGGGTCAATTCTAGTCAAACATGCAATTAAGGGCATTTTGGTCATTTTGATCTACATGAACAATGTCCAAACAAGTAACCTAAGTGTAGTTAAGGTGTAATAGACCATGATCAACCATTTTACAAAATTGTTATACCACTTCTAATGACCACATGTGATAAAGAAAGTAAAACAAGCAATTCATTCATATGTTGCACTACTACCACTCTAAGCAATCAAGCATGAAACACATACAATTTAAAATGTTGCATACGTATGTTTCAATGATAATGGCATGATGACATGGATAATGCACATGTTTATGAAATGACATGCAATTAGTAGAAGCCAAACACCTAGGGTGTTACATGGTTCTTGCAAGTTCAACAAACTTTATCGAAGACATGAGTTGGGTTCAACATAGGTCAAAGCCACACATGACTACTAGTACTACTAATACGTGTTTGGTTCAGCAAACCGAGGCACAAAGCAACCCTTAAGTTGTTAAGAAGAGTGAATTAAATGCATGAGGAAAGCCTCTGCAGTTATTTCAATCCAAGCATTCACAACAGTGGCAGACTAAAGAGTGAAGATGAGTTGCTCTTGCTTCAGTAAGCAATTTCTCTTGCTTGGCTTTGCAGAGCAACAGCTAGCTAGAGATGGCTACATGGTTTCATAGGTCCTGATTGTCTGCACTCTCTCAGCTGTGGCTGAAGATGTCGCTTCAAATACAACTACCTTACTAGTACTTCATGCATGCAGCCACAACCAGTGCAGCTATTCTTTGTAGCACAACCGATCTGGCAAAAGTTCTACTCATAGCTTAGTAGCAGAGTAAAATGTCGGGGCTGGTCAAATTTACATGACTCGGACTATGAGGCATGCATACGAATTACATGAAATAGGTAAATGTCGTTTCATCAATAATATACTTCTCTATATATATTTGGTCAACTGAGTTTAACCCACCTAATACAAAGTTCAACAAAAGTTCATTTACATAGATATTATTACAACAAGATAAACTAAAGAACATCACAACTATCTCCAGTGAACATTGAAAATATAAATCAGAACATCAGTTATGAGATACTTGAACATCACACCTATTTTAGAAACAGAGAACAAGGGCATATCTCTAATTCCATAGATACTAAATGTTAACATCATCTGACCATGTTGCTACTACACAGTTGAAAGGAACTGCACGAACTCCACCAAACTCTAGATCATTTGGATAGATTGTAAGATAACAGATACAATGAGAAAATATTTCTACACCACGAAACTCATAGCGGTATGAAAGCAAAGTGTGGAGATCTGCATTTGAACAAACTGCAACAAACACATAGGATCCTAGATGATCTTCAGCAAGGCGGTAGTTTCGATGGCCAAGAACTTGATAAACAACTACAAAAACAATGTACCACCTACTATAAAAGTTAGAATGCACTAAAAGCACTACAACCCTTGTTTGTAGGCCATGGTGAACATGAAGCTCGTGGAAGACATAGAGATACATAGACATGCCCCAAGAATGATCATAGTTATCCATGATCTGTGTAAAAAAGAAAACAATATGCAAAAAAACAAAGAACAAAGATGCCTAGTAGTAGGGTGGAGGGCAAAAGCTTTGGGATGGAACTAAAGCAGGAGCTCTAGAGAGCCTTCCTCTCACCCCATCTCACTGTTGTTATATAGTTCACGGGTCGTGGACCACCCCATGACCTACACGCACATGCCTGCATGCCCATGACCCCACATATATGGCGCAAGAGTTGACATGATATGTATTTTGTTGTTTCATCAAAACTATATTCCGACCTATCAAGATTTCTTTAGTATCAGAATATCTTAGGCCCTGTTTGGATGGACAACGACTACCTAGCTATGGCTAAAAAGTAGCCAACTAAAAATTAGCCAATTAGTTGTGTTATTAGTCCAAACCTATTTGTATCCTGAACTAATTGTTGGGTTCTATAGACTAGAACTAGTTATTAGCCCCTGGTAGTCGGGTTCTATGGACTTGTTAGATGGCCCCTATATTTCATAGTGATCCGGATCGTCTATATTTTGTAGGGTCAGACTATCTTAGGGTCCAAAAAATTTCAACATCTATACACCCACGTCCTCCAATCAGAAAGGGTGAACATTGTTAGTATAACCAGTTACCAAATGACCAAAGGACCCGAGCTACACCACGCTCAATAGAGTTTAACTGGCCTAATACAAAGTTCAACAAAAGTTAACATAGACATGCATGCAAATATGACTTCACATACGGTCATCCCATAGACCAAACCTAGTCATGACTTGTACTACTGATAAGTCCCATAGATCAAGGCTCGAGGCAGGCATGCAGGATGTTGTCATCCACGTTCACCTTCGCTAAGATGGCATTGGCGACTGGCTCGAGGCTCATGAACAATGGGAACATACTCGAGCTATGGAAAGTACAACACCGAGTGCGATTACAGCGAGGAGGAGGATGATCTAGAGTACTGGCGAGTAGGTGAATCACAAGAGCACTAGCGAGGAGGATGATGCTTTAATGTTTTTCCCTTCTTTGGAAACTTAAAGCACCTTAGAATCCATGACTACTTTTTCTAGGGTGGGAAATCCATGGGGATATCATTTGAATAACCCATTTAGTTTTTTTGAAGAGTTTTCCATCCCTGGGCTTGCCTTTCCCTTGCTTTCGAATTATAGGCCTTAGTTCAAACAGCCGCGTTTCAGTCACACACACACAAAAAAGAAAAATCACCAATTGCAGCGCAATAAGCTGCAGCGAGTAGGTTTATTTTTTCTTTTTTTTTGATAATTTTTAGGTGTCAAATTAATGGATCTTTTAATTGTTTAGTATCATCCTCTTTTAGTTTTATGTTTATTTATATTATAAAAAACCAAAAAGGCAACAACTAATTGATCGGATATATAAACAGGTGCACAAGAGAAAAAATAAAAAGACGGATATTAGGTAAGTAACATTTTGTCTTAACCATTTTTATTAAAATACAGAATAAATTCTAGTCTCTGCTGAGCAGATGGGGCGGTCTGCCCATCCAAAAATTTGATTTCACACCACATTGAGCAGTCCCACCAACATGCACCGAAAATTAGATGTCTCTATTTTGCCCTCCGCATGGAAAATAGGTTTACCACACCATCGATTTTAGATAAGGGCATTTATGGTAATCTGATCACATAAAAGCACAAAGAGTCATTGTCTCCGCCTCCATCTCCATTCTCTAGCCACACTGTCTCTCCTCCAGCTCCAAATCCTAGTCCCATGGCCTCCCCCTACACTCTCCAGCCACCCCCTCTGCCACCCTACTCTGAACCCTAGGCACCATCGAAACAACAGCTTGACTCCCTCTCCACTCTCTAGCTGCACCCTCTCTCATACATTTCCAAACCCTAGATAGAGCTAGATCCCCTTTGATTTATCGACAGCAGGTCAGTTGATAGTGGAAGGACTGCCTTGATGATGGTACAAGCTAGATCCAGATCCCCTACATAGCTTGGCACTTGTCACGACCGACTGGATCTGAACCCTAGCTAGAGCCAAATCTGGTACCCCTTTGTCAACGTCGGTCACTAACTGCTTATGAATGAGACCGGGATGCACAAATCACTAGGAATCATAGAAAGATAGAAGAACTTAGAACACATGTGGGCCCAAAATCTATGTCTCCAAAGGCAAAAAAGTCAAGCACAAAGGGTAGACATGGTGAAGATTTGGAATATATCCCTAAACCAGGAGTGGTAGTTGAGGGATTTGATGATACAGATAAAACATATTCAGATTTAGAAGATGAGCCAGTGTCCCTTTCAATTGAGGTGCTTGTTCTATCTTATATTTAATTCAGAGGGGGACAGGGGTGTAGGTAGATTTGCAATGCTTTACTATTTGGATAGCAATGGAATTTGTACATGCTTGCTGCTTAAGTTTGTATCTCCAATTTTAGTGTCTGGGTCGAAGAAGCCATAGAGGAGGCTCTGCCAGCAGGACAAAAGGCAGTGCTGCCATGAGTCCTGGGCGAAGGCCCTCCAAGCGAGTGAGGTTAACACCACAAGAACAGGTTGCCCATGGTGTTTGTACTCAGAGGTCTGGCGCTGGCAAAAGGGTGCAGGTATCAGTTGTAGGTGAACATAATTCTCTATCTCGACCAACACCTAGGGATCAATTCCAAGTTCATGAATTAATACATTTGTTGGGACAGCACGCTACCAAGCCCTATGAGAGACTCATGGCTAGATGATGATAGCCATGCCAAATAGGAGCCCTCTCAACAAACTCCCATCTCCCCCACCTGTAGAATGATGAAAGTTGCCAAGGTTGGTATTACCTTACATATGTCTATCAATCAATTTGCACTAGCTATTTGATATCCATGTGACTTTTCTAACAATCTGAATGTATAAAAATTGTGTAGTACCATTGCTGGGAAGAGCGAGGAAGCTGAGGCCTCAAACTCATCGAATTATGCTTGATAAAATGAGCAAATCAGTAGGAGGATTGAGGATGCTCATCTCTATTGCCGAGGAGAACAGAAGGCCACATGATCCAGTGCAAGCTGCCAAGTTTGCCTCAAAGGCAGGTGTACTAGTCAGGCATGAAGTACCAATTTTGATGCATTAGAAACAATACAAGGGGTAGAGTCCCGACACCATCCATTGCACAAAATTTGTGGATAGGCTAAATGTATGTATGGGTTTCCCTCTTGACATTCAACTCTACTTTGAGCAACTTTAACGGCTTTACTTTTCATTCACACTACTGTGTGTAGCGAAGGTAGCACATTAACGGTGCTCACCCACCAACAAAAGAAGCTTGCTAGAATATAATGCAGTCTATGGTACGGTAGGCATGCTACAGGTTGAAGAAAAATACTTCAATGGCGTCTCTACTGATCAGATCCATATGACCTCTCCTGTCTCATCCATGAATGATGCATGGTGGTGTGAAGTTGTCCAGATTTGGTCTAGTGCTAAGAACAAGGTGTGTGAACCCATTGATTTCCTATCAAGTCTTGCTATGGTCTACTTGTGCTATAGTCTAACACAAATGAAGCTATAGGAAACATCTGAGAAGAACAAGTAAAACCGTGCAAAAGTGAAGTACCACTAGGCTATATGTAACACCTCGGGTGTTTAAATACTAAAACCTGCCATGTCATCATATGCATTGCACATCATTTTGGTGTTAGTGAAAAATTTTATATGCATACACTAAAACAAGTTTACCTTTATGTATATGTGTTGACTTGTATGGTTTGAATCAAGTTCAAAATCTTTGTATTGCTTTGGAATTTCCGAAAACCCTGATTTTCGGTATTTAAATTCTACCCTGAAAACCCAATTCAAAATCTAAGCACATTTTGGGGTTGAGCCTAAAATAAAAAGTGTAGAGCTTGTCAAGTTGTACAAAGTTTGTTTTTGGAGTTTTCAAAGTTGTTATATAAATTTTGAAGTAATTTGAAAAGGCGAAATGTACTTAAAGTGTCCCCTTTTGATTTTAAACTTGCATTTCAAAATGTAGACATAATTTGGGTATGGTTATTAAAGCAAAGTTGTAGAACTTTGGATTTGGAACAACTTTTATTTTTGGAGATTTTTGAGTTACTATACAAATTTGGGAGTAATTTGGGAAATTAGGTGAGTGGCAATTCTGTAATTTTGGTGAACAGTACCTGCGGGCGACACCTCACCGCCGGCGACCTTCTCCTGGCTTCCAGTCATGCCCGTGGCCTTCTTTGGCTTCACGCTGGCATGAGCAGGCTGCTATGTGTCATCTCCTTGTTTCCTGGCCGCTCTATAAAGCTTGTGCCATCGGCGTTCTCCTCTTTTCCTCTCCTCTACTTTTCCCGTCGCCACCGTCCTCCATCGGCGAGCTCGCACCATCGCCATTGCGCCATTCCAGTCGCAGCAAAGCCCTTCATCGCTCCGCTTTCTCCTTGCGCACCCAGCCGACCAGCTCTCGAAGCTTGACTCCATCGAGAAACTACAGAGCGTGCCTTTCTTCCTCGCGGCTAGCAGCACCACCGTCGTGTGCGCGTCGCCATGGCCAGCAATCCTCGGTGCGTCTTGGCTCTTGCTCAACATAGTTCCTGCTTTGCCTTGTTACTGTGGTGCTTTGTGACCTGTTGATTGAGCCTTTTGTCCACCACAGCCACCGAAACACCGCCATCGATGTTGCTCGCGCCGCCGTGGCTGCTGTGATCGTCGACCCGCTTCACCGCTGCTCCTCCAGTCCATCCTTCGGCTCGCGCATGTTTGGGGTGAGCTCCTGGTGCTTCTTGGACCTTTTATTTAACCGCTACTAGCCAGGTTTCACTGGCTCCAAAAATTATGAAAATTGTTTTGCCACTTAGTGATCATGTGATAATCCTTCATAAAAATTTTGAGCTCATTTGGAGAAAGTTGAATTATTTCATATCTTTTAATTAAATAATTAATTCATAAAAGCAAATAGTAAACCTTAATAATTTAGGTTTTGTTTGAATTTTGGATTGAGTGATGACCTTGGGTCATTAGTATAAAATAATTCTTGATACTTAAACTAAGTGTTTGGGTTTATAAAAAAGGTTTAGTTAGTTGTTGGTTTGCAACTATACGGCGAAGGAAAGTTGTATTCGAGTTATTAATTTTTGTATCCATCATCAAGCATCATGTTTTATATCTCGCATCATATTAAATATGGCATTGTTACTACGTGTAGTGAACGAAAGCGAGAACGTGGTAGTCAATCAAGTTGTTGAAGAAGTTAATCCGCCTGTTGAGGTCGGATTTGATAACTACGGAACATCCCCAAAACCTGACTTTTCCGACAACCAAGGTAAGCCCCGGATGCATTTAAACCTACCTTATATTTTACAAGTTTTTATCACTTTTGCTTTTCAATACTGCATTAAGTGGTTAGGAGTTGAATGAAAACCTAATTGGTGCATTACCAACCTTGTTTTTCAATATCAACCTTGATACCAGTTTCAATTCGAGAATACCTATTTATGCTTAGCCATGCTTAGAACGGTACAAGTTGGGTGATCACCGGTCACCTACAGGATATAAATGGTTCCTTGGATACGACTTGTTATTTATGTGATCATGAGATATGAGCATGTGGAGTAATAAATCTAGACCGGGGGGACTCGATGTATGGGAGCCACAAGACATGGAGGTCTTATGAGCGGGTTCTTTCTGCCCGAGTCGATTAAGACATGTGCATTGTTGAATTGCATGAGGTGAGACTTTGTAGTACCGATCACATACTCTGGTAAGCCTTAACTTGGCTATTCTATTACGAGAATGGCTACTCGCGCACTGGGAGTGGAGAGATGGCGAGAGTAGCATGTACCCACGTGGCAATGGGCTGGAATGGTGGAGTACTATATTCTCGGGTGGCACGGACCCATTCTTGTTTTATAGGATCTGAGGGTAGGTTGGTATATGGAGGTCGGGGACCTGCATATGTCGTGTGGTTGGGAATCCCCAGCTAGGTTATAATTGGTTCGAATTGTCGTTGCTTCTCGGTTATGGAGACTCAACTCACTATTCATCATCGTAGTTAATAACTAAAACTTGAGGAAGTTTTGAGAAAGAGTTTGATATGAAGTTCATGATCTCATTACGGATCATGGCAGATTCATATATCGTCTTTTGAAGAATGAAATGTTGAAAGAATGAATCTTTTAAAGAGCTTTTACGCAAAAGAACTTTGAGTATTGCTAAAGCCCTACCTTGAATCCCTGAGCCTGCATACCTGAGTTATACTCTATTTATATTTCGGTTAAGTCTTGTTGAGTACTTTTGTACTCAGGGTTCGTTAACCCTTGTTGCTGGTGAGCCTCATGGACAGGTCTGTCTTGGACCGTGCTGCATGACTATTGTTCAAGTCGATGATGATAAGTAAATGTGTGACCCTTGGGCAGGGTATTTCCTTTGTGTGTTATATTTTATGTTACTTATGCCACTCCACTACTATGGTTTGTAATAATCATCATGCTTAGTTTATAAGGTTTGAAATAACTATTTTGTAAATTAAGTTATTGTAAGACTTCTGCTATTTTACTCTGATGTAGATATTTAAATAAATGTTGTAATACTATAATGACTCTATAATGGGATCCTGCTCGGAAATCATGGATGATTCGGGGTTCCCTGGGGACACCCGACAGTCTTCTTAAGTTACTAGCAACATATGCATAGTCGTTAGAGGTCATTGGACAGTGACAGGTGCATGTGAGCCCTATAATTTAGGAGGTTCTACCACAGAGTGGTATCAGAGCGATCATTACAAGGTTTTTGTAGTATTGTTTTATAAAACTTCAAAACAATTTGGGACAAATAAATTTAACATGTTAATTTGGTCCAAATTGCTTCTGACTTATCTTAATTCATTCTCGCCATTCCTTATTTGATTAAAAAGGCTTTATATGGTGGAGTAGTAATCTTATTATGCCCGATATAATATGAACTATTGTTTATATACCTTAGGAGCTTTGATGTTTAAGTTTCATAAGGACGACTCATGCATCATGATTAATCCATTTGTTACTTACTTCCCTCTGAGTCTAGGTTGAGTAGTGAGTCTAGGTTGAGTAGTGTAATCCATCCTTGCTACCTTTTTAGAATTTTAACAGATCATCTTACTGTTTGAAATCTTGCTTTCAATAGTATGGCTCGTACCAAGATAATGCCCCGTAAGTCCGTTGGACCCAAAGGAGTTCCTCGTCACCAGCTTACCCCTAGGAGTGATGGTGCTAGCAGTAGCAGCTTTAGGCCTGACCCCCAGGCTAAGGTACAAAGGCTTTTAGTAGAGTTAGCACAGGCTACTAGAGATAGGGCCTTGGATGCCATCGAGGTGGGCAAGTTAAAGGATCAACTAAGGTTTCACACCATCGCTCATAAGAACTGCAAGCGTATGTTAGTTCATATGGTGGAAGGAAGAAATGAAGCTTGGCATAGAGAGGATGTAGCTAGAGCCCGAGCTCATGAGTTAGAGTTCTATGTAGAAGACTTAGAAGAATACTATACCAATCTGCATGAAGAAGTCCATAGGCTGAATAATCTCTTGAATCCAAATCATGAGCCTCAAGCTGATGCAATGGACCCAGGTGTCATCATAGCAGATGATGATGAAGCGGAAGAAGAAGAAGAAGATCCAGAGGAGGTAGTGATGGTCAATGAAAGTGATGAGGAAGGTGGAAATGTTTTAGGAATGGATACCGATCGTGAGGTTTGAGGTGATCGAGGAGAAGAGTAGAGTTGTAATATAGTGAGTTCTAGTCTAGTTGGGTAGTCTAGCTTATGTGCAGACTTGTGTATAAATAAGTGAGCCCTATGTAATGCGTTTGTAGCAAGCTCTTTTAACAGTTTAGTAAATGGTTGTGAATAAAGTTTGGTTTATTATGAACAGATGTGTCGTACTCGGGGTTTGAATGTTCCTGGTTCTTCGCAAGATGAGGATGGTATTCCTGATCCCCCACCAGCTCCACCAAGTTTGGCTAATGCTATCACAGCACTAGTCAATGTGACTATGGAGAATGCTCGATTGCTTTGGGAGTTAGCTCAAAGTAATCAGAATATAATGCAAGGGAACCATGGTCATAATCATCATAGGCAAGAAGCTACATATGTTGACTTCATGGATACACGACCACTAGTATTCACCAAGGCTGACGAACCGCTTGAAGCTGATGATTGGCTTCGTACCATGGAGCAAAAGTTTGATCTCATTCCACGCACTGAGTTCTAGAAGCCTGTGTTTGCTGCCCAACAGCTCAGAGGTGCAGCAGGTGCTTGGTGGGCACACCTTGTGGCTATGCAACCAGTAGGTGTTCAGTTAACTTGGGCTGAGTTCTGCATTGCTTTCCATGCCCATTATATTCTGGAAGGAGTTATGGCCATGAAGCTTGATGAGTTCCTTGCTTTGAAGCAAGGTGATCAAACAGTCATGCAGTATGTGGGCAAGTTCAATCACCTTTCACAATATGCATCTGAACATGTTAACACAGATGCCAAGAAGAAGAAGTGGTTCATGCATGGCCTAAATACCAAACTTCAGACAATGATGACTACCTGCACTAATGTCACATATCATGAGGCAATTAACATTGCTATTGCATCAGAAGAGAAATATCGGCAGCATAAGGAGATTAAAAAGAAAAAGAGTGTGTCATCTAGATCTTTTGGTGGGAATCAAAAGAGGCAGAAGATAATCTATCATCCAGTGAATCACTATCGTCCTCCTTATCGTCCACCACAGTTCCAAGCTGGTGAACAACCAAATGTTAATCCTGCTATAACTTATCCGAACTCCCAACAGTCAAATGTTCCTGTTGTTCATGCTCCAGCACCCCAAGGCCACCATTACCCATGTTTCAATTGTGGGAAGTCAGGTCATTTCTCTAGGGAATATCCATATCCTAAGCAATATAATCCAAATTTTCAGAAGGCTCCTGGAAATCAACAATAGGGTCAAGCTCAAAACAAGAACAACCACCAAAATGCTTAGAAGGGCAAAGATAAAAAAGAAGACGGGGCGAGTTTTCTATATTTAGGCTAGGGAGATTCCAAAAGGGGAGCCCATGATGCTGGGTATGTTTCCTATCGCCGATCATCCTGCAGTTATGCTTTTTGATTCTGGTGCATCTCATACATTCATCAATAGAACCTTTGTCATAAGCATGAAATTCCAATTGGGGCAACAAAGGAAAATTTCTTTATACAATCGCCCGGGGGACGTCTGTGTACTAAGGAAATGGTGTGCTAGGTACCCATAAACCTGGATGGGCACATTTTTCCCACTACCATGATTATTCTAAAGGATCAAGATATAGATGTGATCTTGGGAATGAATTGGATGTATCAGCATAAAGCTGTTGTAGATACTCTAAATAGAATAATAAGGGTGAGTTTGCCAGATAGTAATTCTCAGCTTCTTATCCAACTTCCAACCTTAAGGAGATCAGTGGAAAAGGTTTGTGCAACTTCTATCAAGGAGGTTAGAGATATCTCGGTAGTTTGTGAATTCCCTGATGTTTTTCCTGAAGACTTACCTGGTCTACCACCTGATAGGGATGTTCAGTTCAACATAGATCTAAAACCTAGAATAGCTCCGATCTTGAGGAGAGCTTATAGGATGCCTCCCAAGGAATTAGCTGAATTAAAGACTGAGTTGCAAGAGTTAATTAATAAAGGGTTTATTCAATCTAGTTCATCACCTTGGGGATGTCCTACAATTTTTGTGAAGAAGAAAGATGAGACCCTGAGATTGTGTGTTGACCATCGTCCATTGAATGAAGTAACTATTAAGAATAAGTATCCCTTACCTTGGATAGATTTACTTTTTGATCAACTGGCTAGAGCCAAAGTTTTCTCCAAGATTGATTTGAGGTCAGGTTACCACCAAATCAAAATTAAGCCTGAAGATATTCCCAAAACAGCATTTACCACTAGATATGGATTATATGAATACCTAGTAATGTCTTTTGGTTTGACAAATGCCCCAGCTCATTTCATGTAACTGATGAATTCAGTATTCATGCCTAAGCTAGACAAGTTTGTAGTGGTCTTTATTGATGACATCTTAGTATATTCCAAGAACAAGAAAGAACATGCGGAACATCTCAGAATTGTTCTGACCCGCTTAAGAGAACATTAGTTTTATGCCAAGTTTAGTAAGTGTGACTTTTGGCTAAAGGAAGTACAGTTTTTAGGACATGTCTTGTCAGCTAAAGGAGTTGCAGTGGATCCAAGCAAAGTTAACGATATACTAGATTGGAAACCGCCAACCACTATTCATCAGGTTCGGAGTTTTCTGGGAATGGTGGGTTATTACCGTCGTTTCATTCTAGATTTCTCTAGAATATCCAAGTCCATCACTAGGTTATTGAAGAACCAAGCCAAGTTTGTCTGGTCATCTGATTGTGAAGAAGCTTTCTAGACTTTGAAGAGATTATTAACCACTGCACCAGTGTTAGCACAGCCAGATATCGAGAAGCCGTTTGACGTTTATTGTGATGCTTCTAGAATTGGTATTGGATGTGTACTAATGCAAGAAGGCCGAGTCATTACCTATGCTTCCAGACAACTTAAGCAACATGAAGAACATTATCCAACTCATGATCTAGAGTTAGTAGCAGTTGTCCATGTTTTGAAGATTTGGCGGCATTACCTGCTTGGTAATACATGCCATATATATACAGATCACAAGAGTTTAAAGTATATCTTTACTCAATCAGAATTGAACATGCGGCAAAGAAGATGGTTAGAGTTGATTAAAGATTATGACTTGGAGGTGCATTACCATCCTGGTAAGGCAAATGTGGTTGCAGATGCCCTCAGTCGTAAGAGTCATTGCAATTGTCTGATAGTAAAAACAATGAATCTGACTTTATGTTAGGAGAAGGAGAAGTTGAATGTGGAGGTATTTCAACAAGGTCATTTAACCAATATAACTGTCGACTCAACTATTCAAGATCAAATTATTGCCGCTCAGAAAGAAAACAAGGGTATATCCCATATCAAAGAAAGAGTCAGGAAAGGAAATGCAACATGCTTCGGGATAGATGATGTAGGTGTGTTATGGTTTAAGAATCACCTAGTGGTACCAAAGGTTCCTGAGTTGCAACAGTAAATTCTTGAAGAGGCACATACCACTAGGTTCTCTATTCATCTAGGAAGTAATAAGATGTACCATGACTTGAAATAGAGATTTGGGTGGACCAAAATGAAGATAGAAATTGCTCGGTATATAGCCAGGTGTGATACTTGTCAAAGGGTAAAAGCTATACATTTGAGGTCTGCTGGAGAGCTACAGTCATTGCCTATTCCAGCTTGGAAGTGGGAGGATATTAGTATGGACTTTATCGTTGGTCTACCCAAGACATCAAAAGGTTTTGACTCAATATTGGTTATTATAGATCGACTAACTAAGTCAGCAAATTTTCTTCCAGTCAAGAGTATATATCCTACTATCCAATATGCCAAGATGTATTTAGCAAGAATCGTGAGCTTACACGGTATACCAAAGACCATTATGTCGGATAGAGGTACATAGTTTATCTCAAACTTTTGGAAATAATTGCATGCTTCGTTGGGTACCAAACTTCGGTATAGTACAACTTATCATTCACAGACTGATGGTCAGACTGAAAGAGTAAATCAAGTACTTGAAGATTTGTTAAGGTGTTGTGTCCTTAACTATTCCAATAAGTGGGATGAATGTTTGTCTTTGGCTGAGTTCTCATACAACAATAGTTATCAAGAGAGCATTAAGATGGCTCTGTTTGAAGCACTCTATGGTCGTAGATGCAGAACATCGCTAAATTGGTCTGAACCCAAGGAAAGATGGTTCTTTGGAGTTGACCTTGTGAAAGAAATAGAAGAGAAGGTTAGGCAGATACAAAGTAATTTGAAGATAGCTCAGTCCCGACAAAAGAGTTATGCAGATAAATGACGTAGAACATTGGTATTTAACAAGGGAGATTTTGTATATCTAAAGGTATCACCAATGAAGGGAGTTACCCGTTTTGGTCTTAAAGGCAAGTTGGCACCTCGTTATATTGGACCATTTCAAATTTTGGAGAGGTATGGAAAGGTGGCATATCGCTTGAAGTTACCAGAACATCTCTTAGCTGTGCATGATGTGTTCCATGTTTCACAATTAAAGAAGTATCTTCGAGTGCCTAAGCAGAATATTGAGGTTGAAGGAGTGGAACTTGAACCTGATTTGACCTATTCTGAATATCCTATCCGAGTTCTGGATTAGAAAGACCATGTCACTCGAAGGAGGACAATCAAGTTCTACAAGATACAATGGAATCAACATTCTAAAGAAGAGGCTACTTGGGAATCTGAAGATTACTTGCTAGAAAAGTTTTCGGAGTTTCTTACGTCAATATAGAATCATGTTAGTTGTGCTCTGTCGTTACAAATTGTGTTTTGTAAAGAGACCTTAGCTATTTTATGGACAGGTTTTGAATGTGTTCGCTCGACACATTTCCTTTTCCATTACTTACCCTCGAACTTTAAATCTCGGGACAAGATTTCTTTTAGGGGGAAGGATTGTAACACCTCGGGTGTTTAAATACTAAAACCTGCCATGTCATCATATGCATTGCACATCATTTTGGTGTTAGTGAAAATTTTTATATGCATACACTAAAACAAGTTTACCTTTATGTATATGTGTTGACTTGTATGGTTTGAATCAAGTTCAAAATCTTTGTATTGCTTTGGAATTTCCGAAAACCCTGATTTTCGGTATTTAAATTCTACCCTGAAAACCCAATTCAAAATCAAAGCACATTTTGGGGTTGAGCCTAAAAGCAAAAGTGTAGAGCTTGTCAAGTTGTACAAAGTTTGTTTTTGGAGTTTTCAAAGTTGTTATATAAATTTTGAAGTAATTTGAAAAGGCGAAATGTACTTAAAGTGTCCCCTTTTGATTTTAAACTTGCATTTCAAAATGTAGACATAATTTGGGCATGGTTATTAAAGCAAAGTTGTAGAACTTTGGATTTGGAACAACTTTTATTTTTGGAGATTTTTGAGTTACTATACAAATTTGGGAGTAATTTGGGAAATTAGGCGAGTGGCAATTCTATAATTTCGGTGAACAGTACCGCGAGCGACACCTCACCTCCGGCGACCTTCTCCTGGCTTCTAGTCGTGCCCATGGCCTTCTTCGGCTTTGTGCTGGCATGAACAGGCTGCTGCGTGTCATCTCCCTGCTTCCTGGCCGCTCTACAAAGCTTGTGTCATCGCCGTTCTTCTCTTTTCCTCTCCTCTGCTTTTCCCATCGCCACCGTGCTGCTCCGGCGAGCTCGCACCGTCGCAATAGCGTTGTTCCAGTCGCAGCAAAGCCCTTCATCACTCCGCTTGCTCCTTGCACACCTAGCCGACCATCTCTCGAAGCTTGACTCCGCCAGGAAACTACAGAGCGTGCCTTTCTTCCTCGTGGCCGGTAGCACCACTGTCGTGTGCGCGTCGCCGTGGCCAGTAATCCTCGGTGAGTCTTGGCTCTTGCTCAGCATAGTTCCTGCTTCACCTTGTTGACATGGTGCTTTATGACCTGTTGATTGAGCCTTTTGTCCACTGCAGCCACCAAAACACCGCCGTCGACGTTGCTTGCGCCGCCGTGGCTGTTGTGATCATCGACCCGCTTCACCGCTGGTCCTCCAGTCCATCCTTCGGCTCGAGCGTGTTTGGGGTGAGCTCCTGGTGCTTCCTGGACCTTTTATTTAACCGCTACCAGCCGAGTTTCACCGACGTAGCGCAGCCACGCTGTCGTGGCCGCCATAGCCGGCGTCGAGCTCGGTTTGAGCTGTAATTGATGTAATTAGTGCCACTAATAGGTGCACCTCGTAGTGGTGATCACGTTGGTACCCTTGCCGTCGTCGTTGATCTCACTAGCGGCAAGAACTCACCGGTCAAAGCACGGTCATCGCTATTGAGCACGGGAAGACGACGCTGACAGGTGGGGTCACCCTGTCAGCGGTTGTTTATTTGAAAATGGAATTTTTCTTTTTCAGAAATGAATGAATAGTATAAGTTTTTGTTATTTTTGTATAGAATTAATTAGAGCTCCAAAAATTATGAAAAGTTTTGTGTGACCTCTCTGTGATGTAAACTATTTAGGAAAAATATTAAATGTTGATTTTTAGTACATTTTAAATGTGATAAAAATTGCTCTAATTAATTAATAAATGAGCTTCCATGATTTTTCTAGGCTTTGTTATTTATCCAAAAATTATGAAAATTGTTTTGCCACTTAGTGATCATGTGATAAGCCTTCATAAAAATTTTGAGCTCATTTGGAGAAAGTTGAATTATTTCATATCTTTTAATTAAATAATTAATTCATAAAAGCAAATAGTAAACCTTAATAATTTAGGTTTTGTTTGAATTTTGGATTGAGTGATGACCTTGGGTCATTAGTATAAAATAATTCTTGATACTTAAAGTAAGTGTTTGGGTTTATGAAAAAGGTTTAGTTAGTTGTTGGTTTGCAACTGTACCGCGAAGGAAAGTTGTATTCCAGTTATTAATTTTTGTATCCATCATCAAGCATCATGTTTCATATCTCACATCATATTAAATATGGCATTGTTACCACGTGTAGTGAACAAAAGCGAGAACGTGGTAGTCAATCAAGTTGTTGAAGAAGTTCATCCGCCTATTGAGGTCGGATTTGATAACTGTGGAACGTCCCCGAAACCTGACTTTTCCGACAACCAAGGCAAGCCCCGGATGCATTTAAACCTACCTTGTATTTTATAAGTTTTTATCACTTTTGCTTTTCAATACTGCATTAAGTGGTTAGGAGTTGAATGAAAACCTAATTGGTGCATTACCAACCTTGTTTTTCAATATCAACCTTGATACCTGTTTCAATTCGAGAATACCTATTTATGCTTAGCCATGTTTAGAATGGTACAAGTCAGGTGATCACCGGTCACCTATAGGATATAAATGGTTCCTTGGATACGAGTGGTTATTTATGTGATCATGAGATATGAGCATGTGGAGTAATAAATCTAGACCGGGGGGACTCGGTGTATGGGAGCCACAAGACATGGAGGTCTTGTGAGCGGGTTCTTTCTGCCTAAGTCAATTAAGACATGTCCGTTGTTGAATTGCATGAGGTGAGACTTTGTAGTACCGATCACATACTCCGGTAAGCCTTAACTTGGCTATTCTATTACGAGAATGGCTAGTCACGCACTGGGAGTGGAGAGATGGCGAGAGTAGCATGTACCCACGTGGCAATGGGCTAGAATGGTGGAGTACTGTATTCTCGGGTGGCGTGGACCCGTTCTTGTTTTAGAGGATCTGAGGGTAGGTTGGTATATGGAGGTCGGGGACCTACATATGTCGTGTGGTTGGGAATCCCCAGCTGTGTTATAATCGGTTCAAATCGTCGTTGCTCCTCGGTTATGGAGACTCAACTCACTGTTCATCATCGTAGTTAATAACTAAAACTTGAGGAAGTTTTGAGAAAGAGTTTGATATGAAGTTCATGATCTCATTACGGATCATGGCAGATTCATATATGGTCTTTTGAAGAATGAAATGTTGAAAGAATGAATCTTTTAAAGAGCTTTTACGCAGAAGAACTTTGAGTATTGCTAAAGCCCTACCTTGAATCCTTGAGCCTGCATACCTGAGTTATACTCTATTTATATTTTGGTTAAGTCTTGTTGAGTACTTTTGTACTTAGGGTTCGTTAACCCTTGTTGCTGGTGAGCCTCATGGGCAGGTCTGTCTTGGACCGTGCTGCATGACTGTTGTTCAAGTCGATGATGATAAGTAAATGTGTGACCCTTGGGCAGGGTATTTCCTTTGTGTGTTATATTTTATATTACTTATGCCACTCCACTACTATGGTTTGTAATAATCATTGTGCTTAGTTTATAAGGTTTGAAATAACTATTTTGTAAATTAAGTTATTGTAAGACTTCCGCTATTTTACTCTGATGTAGATATTTGAATAAATGTTGTAATACTACAATGACTCTGTAATGGGATCCTACTCAGAAATCGTGGATGATTCGGGGTTCCCTAGGGACACCCGACAGTCTTCTTAAGTTACTGGAAACATATGCATAGTCGTCAGAGGTCATTGGACAGTGACAGGTGCATGTGGGCCCTATAATTTAGGAGGTTCTGTCACACTATAGGATCTCGCTCCTATGTTGTCTAGCTACAAAAATTTGTAAGTGATGGTTGTGTTTTATTGTTACTCTTGCCTTTGTATAAATATAAACCGAAACTCATGTGCAATGTGAACAGAAGAAGAACAAGAGGAAGGCAACAGAACATGATCAAGGACTTGAAGAAGAACATAGTCCACCTGATGAAGATGTTAATGCAATGGAAGTCTTTAGGTACTTCCATACTAGTAGCAAAAAGGGTCTGAGCGATGCTACAAGAGCAACAGTTGTAAGTACCTTCTTTTGCTTCTCTTGAAATCTACAGAAGCCATTGCCATAAAAGAAGGAAACGTAGCAGCAGCCTAATGTTATGGAAATCTACTAAAATCTACTGAAGCTTATGTAATTTGTATCAGTAGTAGGTTGAGGAAGACCTATGTGTTACTTGTTATGAATCAATCTTTTGGTTTTTCAATTGAAGTCCTCTTACACTATCTGTAACCTAATGTTTTACTCATTGAATTTCACAGGAAACTATGGAAACTATACAAGCAGAACATGTTGTTGATGTGCAGCAAATAATGACTAGTGCTGATGTTGTTTGCAAGGTCCTCTATGTTTACCAGGGCAAGGCCCCCTCCTAGGGAAGTGGCAACGACCTTTTTTTGAAGAATGCTAGTATCTAGACAAGCTCCACCATAATAGAGACATCGGCGAAGAGAATGTTTTGGGAACGACTTGCTACTGAATAGGAAAGTTCCGCTGCCCTCATTGATCAAGTGGATGAACTAAAGTGGAAGATAGAAAAGACTAAAAGGGAGTTTGAGGAATACAAGAAACGGTAATAGGAGGAGTACAACAAGCTCTGTGAGCTATGCACGCGCTTTAGCTCTTCTAGTAACTCTTAGTCTTCAACTCCTATGGCTTGATGCAGTGAACATTTGTGGTTTGATGTGAGGATTCATGTGTCGGTTTGATGTGTGGACTCATATGGCGGTTTGATGTGCTGATACTCTATCAGTGGTTCATTGCTGACGTGTGAAATGTGAATTGTTGTTATTTGATTGCTAGGCTAAATAGTTATGTAGTCAATCTATGTAGGAGTGACGATCCCACATTTTCGTCAAGGCCAGGGAAGTTTTTCTTGAATAAGAATTTCAAGAGGGTGGCCTATGAGAATATCAAACTCAAGGATGGCATAGATATGGAAGTCCAAGCAAACCTCAGTTTCATTAATTTTTATTGGCACGACCCTAGCAATCGCACAACACTCGAAGAATAGTCCCAAAGGACTTTTGAAGAGTTTATTGGTCAGGACTAGTGGCATGTTACCCAAAAGGTTTTTCGCTAGAAATTCTAACATGATGCTAGTCTCGACTGTGGGGTTGTGCAAGGCTTCTATGTTTGTTCCCCTTAACATACAAGGCATGGTCGTGGAAGGGGAAAGAATCTAAATTACTTTAGAAGAACATTTCACATCAATTAACCATTCCTTTGATGGTTCCATTTCGGGGGAAACTTCCCTGTTCTTTTTGTGCCATGATAACTTCGAGGTATTGCCATAATCCTCAAATTTTATAGGGAACTCCGAAGGATAAAGCATTATTTCCTCCGGTGTTCGTGGTTCGGGTGAGGGCTCATAAGTAGAACCTAGGGATGGTGTGAGTTTGGATTCGACTAATGAGGACTCCTCAACACTCGACATGACTTTCACCTAGAGGGGTTTGGTTGTTATGATAGAATAAGTGTGTTTGGCTATGAAGTGCTCAAGAAATTCTACTTGTTCCATCATAGTTTTGTGTGTGAATCATCCTCTAGCAGTCACGTCTAGGCATAGGTCAGCATCTATGTCAAGACCCGTACAAAAGAGACGCAAAATCATGCCATCGGGTAATGACAAGTCTGGGCTAGCATATATTAACATTGAAAATTGGGCCCAGGTTGCATCTATAGACTCCTTCTTACACTGCTCAAAGTCGAGGATTGCCCTTGGTAGAGAACCGATACGGGACATGGGGAAAATGCAAGACAAAACTTGTCTTTAAGTTCATCCCTGTCCCCATTCATACTTACTACGACATGTGTACCATTGCTTCGCCTTCCCCATGAGGGAGAAGGGCAACAATTTCCACTTTAGTGTTTCCTATATCATGCCTGAAACGCTTAGACATGAATACATCTCCTCGAATTCTAGCAGGTGTTGGCAAGGGTTCTCATCATTGTGCCCTGAGAAGGGTAGTGCCCGAATCATGGGTATTAAGCTAGGGTGGAGTTCATAGCCAGATGAATGGTTTGGTTTTGGAGAAAGTGGTGGCTCATGGAAGTCACCCTTTTAAGCGGAACGGTTTGGAGTTGGAATTTGCTTCATGGTGAAAAAGGTAACAGAAATATTTTTTTATAAAAAAAAGATATAAATACTGAGGACGACCTAGGTTCGAAGAAAATAGCAACCGTTCCCCAGCAATGGCGCTAGAAAGCTTATTGGTATTTCTTAATGTCTACATAAGTTAATCTACAAGCGTACAGAATTACAGTTGTAGCTTTCACCCGAAAGTATTTAGGGTATCGTATTTTTCACAGGGAACGGATGTATTTCTTCTAGCTAACTCATCCAAGGACAACACAAGGATGGCAAGATGAGGGTGGAGATGGATTCCTATGGCTTTAGGGTCTAAAGATAGAGAAACTCTACTTCTACTTGCTTACTTCGAGCACCGGATCATACCTGGTCTGCTAGGCGAGGCCGACTTGTAGCTCTACGTCATACCCGAATGTGGGGATTACAAGGGACGGATAGGGCTGTCACCACCTCCTGCCTACCCCTCAAGCGGAGAGTACGAGGCAAACAAAGGTAGCCTCTAGCCTAGACACCACGTCTACACTATCGACTACTACTCTAGTGTCGATCAGGGTTATTCCGTCTTTATCAGGAGCCCTCTACTAGAGTATCCACCACCGGGATGGATGATGAACCTGCAAACAAGTAAGAGTACAGCTTAACTATGCAAAAGACTTTTATAACCAAAAGAATCTCAAACACTTACTAAGATACCTATTGAGGTACAAAGCTCGTTTTCATCGAGGTACAAGGCGGGGAGACACCGACAAGCCTGGCTCTTCCCCGAACTCCTCCCTCACCTCTCTCCCTTCTACTTTTCTATAGCTAGCTAGGGCCTAAGCCCATTGGAAGTGGTGTTGCTCTTCTACTTCTTTGGTGCTCTTCCTCTTGTGTGTGTTTAATGAGGAGGGGAGAGGTCTCTTTTTGTAGGTGGAGAGGAGGGGGTCATTTGGAAAAGACCTCATCCCCTCATGGAAAGTGTAAACCAACCTCAAGACACATTGAACCTAGCTAGGCACCTATGAAACTGTCATTGCAACGTTGGTGGGAAGCTACCTACCAAAAATGGGGCCGAAAGGGGCCTGTTGGGGTGCGGCCGCACCCATGGTGGGGCCACACCGCCACTGATCCCAAACGCGCCCATTTTTTTGTGAGCGTGCTCCTTTGGGCTTCCTGACTTGGGCCATGACAGTGTTTTGCGAAGATACTATGATTTCATTTAGGTTTTGGCCTTATTCTCCTCTTTGTCTAGTCCCTGATTTGTCTGGTAATGGGCCTCGCTCCTTTGGGCTTATGTAGAATGGTATTTGTGCTTTCTTCTTTTGTACATTTTTAGCCCTTTTATGTGTATTTCCACAAATGCCCTCCTACAAATGAATAAAGACCAAAACTCATAGAATTCGTTAGTTATAAACCCTATCACTAAGTTTGGTGTTTATTTCAGTGGATTTTATGCGAGTGTTGGCGGTTAAAAGTGTGAGTTAAGGACCGCCAACAAGCATATTTGATTGAATCTGTCTTAAAGGTAAACCACTAATATGTAAAGGTCAAGAAGATTGTATTTGTCAAAACATTATAGTTGATGCAAAGACCATGAAGATCAACATCTATTCATGGGAGAATACAAGATCTTGAAAAATACATTAGCAATAAGGTTAAGAGTTGTACTGTTTTTCCAATGTGAGTTTTTACTTGAATGTTTTTCACACAAGGTATTAATGAGGCAACATGTGCAATTCAACTTATGAATGTGATGTACTATTTTCTCCAACAACAATTTTCACTGGGTTTTCGGATAGAGTTGAACGAGACATGTGCATATCGTGGTAATCATATAAGGGTGAGTGTTGAGACATGTGCATATCGTGGTAATCATAAGGGTGAGTGTTCTAAAACATACGAAGTCTAACCTAGAAGGAAAGAAGGATGGAGAGTCATAATCCTAGTCCATTCTCTATGTAGTTTTTTTACAAACTCTTTGTCATTGTTCAGACTACATATACACATGGAAGCTTCATATAATTATTAATATTAATAGTTAGATAATAAAGAATAGTTTCTCTACTAAAAGTACATCTATATACATTTTTTTAGGAGCCGTTTGGATCCTTTCATTTTGGAGGAATTTGAATCTAGTTAAAGGATTAGGCTATTTGGCTTAGAATTTGACATTTCACAACTTTTCTAAGTTCACATATAAGCTTATCTCAAATTCATAGGATGAGAGATAGAAATTGATTCTATAGATCACCATGCCATGTTTCTACTCTTCAACTTATAGCACGCTCTTCAACTTGCTTCCCTATAGTAGAAATGCAACGTATAAGTATCTCCTTTGTATGGTTAACAATAATAATATACAAATAGATTCCATATACAACCATATTAGTTTAATTAATATGTGCCTAAATTATAATTATTGGAATGAGTTCAATTCCAAAGACCCAAACGGTGCCTTACTTTTAAGTAATGTGTTCATTGTGAGAGAGGAAGAGAGAAATATTGTAATTGGTAAATGTTGGCAATATGTTTCGCAACAGCATTGTATGCCCATAGAAGATTGATCCTCCAGATTCAGTTAGAAGCCCCCGTCTTAAGATAGTAGCGTAATAAAAACAATGAGATAACAACGAGTAACAAACAATTCGATCCGAAATTCGTAACTATACAATGGTCATTATATAAACACACATTCGCAGATGCACCTGACCGCAGTAACAAATCAATCAACTAATAATAATAATATAATTAATTAAAAAGGCGCATCAGCAGCGGTGCCTACACGTGCAGCTGGGTGGCAGCCGGCCACACCGTGGGTTTGGCCGACGATGACGGCGGGATGCTCCTCGACGTGGCCGCGGCCGAACGCGCGGACGTGGTCCTTGAGCGAGCGCTTGTGCTTGAAGTCGGAGCCGCAGGCGCAGCGCCACCGGCGGCCGCAGTTCTTCTCGTGCGTGCGCCAGTCCCCGCGCACGGCGAGGGCCTTGCCGCACCGGCGGCAGAGGAAGGGCCTTGCGCAATGCCTGCGCCGGTAGTGCGTCTGCAGGGTCCGGAAGTCCTTGAGCGGCCGCGCCTGCGGGTGGTCCACGTGGCTCCGGCACCCCGGCGCGCAGCAGAAGCACGGCAGCCGGAGCATCGCCGCCGGCTGCGTGCCGCGGAGCGAGTCTGGGCCGCGGCGGTACTGCGATCCGTGCCCCCACATGTGCATCTGCACGCCATATATATATCGTGATCATGAAAAGGTTAGCTAAAGGTATACTCCATCCGTTGTTAAATTTATGGCACTATTGACTTTTGCTAAAATTTTCAACCTAGAACGGAGGATAGTATTAAAATGCTAAGAATTGAACAGCCACTCAGAGACTGATTAGCAATATGCAACTTAAAGCGCAACATTTCCTTTCTATACTCATGATTATATTGGACAAGGTGATGACACATGTAGATCTACCACGACACGTCCAAACACTGCCAGGTACCTTTAATTTGTGCATCCTCTCACAATTTTTTTTAATTGACTCGTGTTTGTGTAAACTTGGGATCTAGATTTAGCATGCACCTCGTCAAGAGACACCCCTTCAAATGCATGATTAAGCCTGAGTTCTGAATGACCAAAAGTTTGTTAGTCCATTCATTTTAAATTATGTTCTGGATTTTCTAGATACATAATTTTAACTATGTATTTAGATATACACTATATTTTGATATATAGTAAAATATATGTATGTAAAGTAAGAACAATTTACAATTTGAAAGGAAGGCAGTACTTGTTTTTCGTTTTTTAGTAAACGACAAAGGGGTTAGTGCACCAAGTTACGGTATATGCTTAAATATTTATTGAAAGTTTACAAATATTGATAGTCGCAGGCCTTATGGGTGTGTTTTGTTTTATTTTGTGGTTGTGTGCTTCTTGTCGAGTGTTTTTCAAACATTTGTATCAACTAGATATATTTTGCATGAAAATCGATAAAATGTTACTTTGTCAAAAAAAAAAAATCCTGTAGTGTTGAAGCACAAGCACTACAATTTAAGATGATGATCCTATTGTGACATTGCTATGGTTAAGTAAATAGGACCCTAAAAGATCATGCATGTAACACCAACAAAATTAGTTCTAAAACATCTAAATTTGTTTTTACCGCAAGGCAGTGCATATCCAGTTGCTCACAAAATGCAATAAGCAGATCAGATCATACATCTGTGAAAAAACATACAGAATCTAAAAGGAAGCAAGATTGGGATAGATGCCCTTCACCCGTGTGTGATAAAAGCATATGCATGGCTAATTCCCAAGCACACCAAATGGCAAATGGTGGTCAAGTGCATCTTCTTGGATTTTAGCATCAAGGTCATGGCTGTTCATCGCAGTTCACTCAAATCAAAACAAAATAAAAATCATGTTGGACCCCTTCTCTAGAAAGCAAGCATATAATGTGTAACAAGTTTAGTTTCCAAGAAATTTAGCTGTCTAATACTCTGTAGAAAGAGATCTACACATTTCTAGCTAAGAAGGAGAGAGAATAATCTCTCTCTCTCTCTCTCTCTCTCTCTCTCTCTCTCTCTCTCTCTCTCTCATGCAATGACAAACATATACTTATATGAAATAAGCAGAAAATGGCCATGATGGCAAGGGAAGAAGAGCACACTACGTCTGTGTTGGCCTATCGTGGAAACTCACAGGGGAAGTAGTGCACACTAACGAACCTTGCTGCACCACACCAAAGGGGCGCGCGCCTGAATCATCTTTGATGCTAATAAAGCAATTAATGGTCTCATGCATGATCTGCCACTGCCATGCATATCGATCCACCATGGCCCCCAGCCCCTGCCCTCTGGCCACCACAGTGGCCCCCATTTGCACATGGGTTCATGCAGACACACTGGTCAAGATTCCCCAAGCTAGCTACTGTGTGCAAATCCCTTGAGGTGAAGCTTGGTGCATGTACTAGCATGGTCAGAGCATGTTTGGTATCAAACCTGCAGGTTGTTGTATCTGCTGAATGTCTTGCAGCACACAGGGCAGGCAAAGAGCATCGGGCCAAACAGGATATGGGCTGGTGTAGGGATCCAATACTTCCCGTTTGTGAGCTTCTTCTCCCCTATGATCAAGTACTCCGAGCAGCCATCATCGGCGGTGGCAGTACCCCCGGCCTGTGATCCCAGCTCTTTTTCGCCTTCTTCCGCCGCCTTGCTATCGCTGGCACCGCCGGCGACAGTTGCGAGATCGAGGGGGAAATCACAGTTTGGAGAAGGCGGGCTAATTCGGAGTTTGATTGTTTCTGTATCCTCCATAGCCTCCTTTTCATTCTTGTTCCATGGTTGACCTGCTTTATCATTGTTGTCACCATGCTGGTTATAGTCATGGCTTGAAGAAGGTAAGAGGCTGAGGAGAGGGAGTGCTTCCTTTGTGACTGGGGGAGCGGGTACCGGTGGTGGTGAGACAACCAAGCTTCTTTGGAACAATAAGGACCCTGCTATGTCAGAGCTAAGGAAGGTGTATGATGATTTGGCCATGGGGAAGCTCTAGCTAGCTTGTCCGGGAGATTACTTGTTGGACTTGGACAAGCAGTGCACCAAGAAGCTACCTATTATTATAAGCCGGGGGCTGTTGGGAGAGAGAGAGAGAGAGAGAGAGAGAGAGAGAGAGATGCGTGTAGCAATCTCAGCTGCTTGTGATCCGGCCTCTCATTCAATTCTGTGCACCATGGGTCTTTTCATTAATTATGTTCTTGCCTTTCTTTTTCCATGGAACAATGCATATCATGCCTGAATTTCTCTGTGGTTGCGGCCCTACATGCATGTGGCATACGTGGTGTGCAGATGATTAATTACTTCTTCGACTACTATACCAATGCAATATATATATATATATATATTAATCAGATGGTTCTTACTATTATATATTTTTGTTTAATCTCGTGATTTTGTAACGATAATTTGTTCTAACCATGCATAGTTTTTACCTTTGAAGTTAGGAGTTGATCAATTGATAATATTAACTGTAGTGTTTAAATCATTTGAGTTGTGTACAAATTAAAAACAAACATATGACATATATGTGATATGTATTCTTTAATTTTTCCAGTTTTAAGATAAATTATAAATTAATGTTACTATTGTTATCTTTGTCTTACATTTTATCACCTTACTACAATGAATTGGTGTCTATGATGAAATATCACCATAAGGTTCAAACATATAAAACGGTTGCAGAATGTTTCAGTTATGAAATTATTAGCTCTCAAGGTTTGATATAATCATCTGATATTGTTTCGAAATGTAAAGTGGATTTTATCTTACGAACTATCTTTTTTCACAATCAACCAACAGCACAACTATCAGCCATGTCACATCATTTTCTTTATTTTCTAATCCCTCCATTCCAAATTATAAGACATTTTTGGCTTTTTTAGATACATAACTTTTGCTATATATATATTTAGATATATACTAGATACGTAATAAAAACAATGCATCTGAAAAAATACAAAACATCTTATACATAATAAAACACTGCATCTAAAAGCATTATAGCATATCTATATTTATAGTTTAATTGTAAGCTATAATGTTGCCTACGAAGCAATGCATTGGAACCATCATTATGTCAGTCATCAAGTAAATGCTCCTTGCACATGTGTGACACTCTTAGAAACCATTATTATATTATGAAATTCACCATTGAGATTGGCCTAAGAAATTAACAGGCCTTTATTTATTAGATTCCTTAAGATTGATTTGTCTGAAATGGTCACTAAAGGTACACGTAAAAATTAGAGTTCAATAAATGACCATACATATAACTCTATTTGAATGTGATTCATACATTCTTATTATTGTTCAGATTTCATTACAGATATACGGGACATAGCTATAATCGTGATATATGTATGTCCACATTCAATTTTATTATTGTACCAAATAGAGATATATATGCCTATGCCATCTCATGTTTATATGTTTCTTATTCTTATGGAACAAATCAAAATAAATGAATCTCAAGCAAATCTGGTGGTCACAAAATTGATATGGATATGATTATGTATAACAGAAAAGAAAAAATAATGGCGAGGCACATAAAAACAGATAAGATAATATATATATGAACATTTATCAGAAATAAAAATATATGAACATTTATTCAGTACTTTCCTTGCTTAATTTGGAACTAAAGTGATATTCTGTGTGCCTGTGCTCATACAGTAACAAACAAACCAGCCTTTTCACTTGCAGGGGATATCTCTACAGCTCAGGCCTAAGCCTGTTCGCCTGTGCCTGTGCCTGTGCCTGTGCCTGTGCTCATACATCATGGGCAGAACCGGAAAGAGCTGTTATCACTTAACCTAGAATGTATATGCATATAACGCAAAGGATTACTTTCCATTTATCTGTAGCTGGTCTATATCTCTCTTGCATTGGAAGCATAGAATGACAACTTTCTGCCTAAGCCTGTTCGCATGTGACAGCTGACAGCATAAGGCATATTATTCATGCCGTACTAGATAGAGCATGCATGTAATGTAACTACTATCTATATATACTGCATATGATCAGCCGGCATATTGGCAGCACTGGATGACGATTTTAATTGTGTATAGTAGCATCTTTTGTTGCCTATAGGTACTATGGCCTGGCTACAGTGTAAGCTCAACTATATTGTTCTGATACCCTGTAGGGCTGTAGGCACGTGACTACAAGGTGGTTCGATCGGCGATACTATCTATCTTGTAATCTACCTAGGTTGGCCAGCTAGTTTCCAAAACGACAAAGACAGCGAGGAAGATGGCGGTCCTCCACAATCAAACTATTGGCTAGCTAGCTAGCTAGCTCAGAGACGGAACCAGCAACTTTGAATAGGGGAGGGGCCGGACAAACATAATCACATATCATATGTGTGATAAATATGTATGTAAGTGTACATTTCAACATATTTTTCTACGCTTCTACATATGTAGTTAGTGTTCATAAAATATTATGATAAAATACGAGTTAAAATGAGCTAAATATATATGCTTTGTATGGTATTATTAATAAGGCTATTAAAAAAATTTCACTGTTTGGGGGGGGGGGGGGGGGGGGGGGGGGCACGGCCCCACTGGCCACGTTTGTTCCGCCTCTGAGCTAGCTGGAATTTGACATGGAATTTGTACATCACGATGTGAGAATAATGCATGCATGCACACTTTCTCGTTTGTATCTGGGTCTTTATAACATTGCTAGACCAAAATTTGTATCCACTTCAGAAGTCCTCGCTTCAACGCCTCCCAGCATCTCTTGGTGGACAGATTTAATAGGTCCAAAACTAGTTTCATGGAATCAATTGCTGACACATTCGGATAGTTTTCAATTATCACAAGGTCACGATGAATTTCATTGGTCCTTGCACTAAAATGGTCAGTTCTCGGTGAAATCATTTTATAGAGCTATGATAACTCCAATACCAAATACTAACAAGAGACTGTGGAAATTGAAATCTCCCCTTAAGCTTAAAATTTTCTTGTGGTATCCCAGGAGAGGTGTTCTGTTAACAAAGGATAATTTAATTAAGCGCAAATGGCAAGGAAACAAATATTGCTGCTTTTGTCACGAGGACGAGACAATTCAGCACTTGTATATTGATTGCCGTTTTGCGTTATCGGTCTGGAGCGTTGCTCACATAGCGTTGAATTTAGCAAAACCCCAAAGTATATCGCATATGTTTGGTAGTTGGCTATATGGTGTCAAGAAAGAGTTGAGGTCTTTAGTTCTTTTGGGAGCAGGAGTGATTGCGCGGTCTATACGGTTGCACAGGAATGACATTGTTTTTGAAAAAAAAATTACTCTCCTTTGCAGGTTATTTTATGCAGATACCCGCCGACTCCGTTTTTTTTATATTCTCCAGCGATTGGATATGCACGGTATAGCTGTAGTGGTCTCGCAGCAGTGGGAGCAGGTGGTGAAGGTCTTCTTTTCCCAGGCGTTTGGGTAGCGGTCTAGTTTTGCTTTTTCGTTTCCATTTATATATGTTGTGTGCCACTTGGTCAGGCAGAGGCTGGGAGTGTTCCAAAGTCTGTATATCAACTCGATGCACTGCTCTTTGGTTTAATAAAACCTTCTGTTTCAAAAAAAACACTTTCTTGTCTACGCCGCGAGATCATGTTGCATTGCCGTATGTGTGGTATTACAGTTTTCTATACTCTTTACTTGGATCCTATACTTGCTATCTTTGACAATATATTAGTTTTTTTGGGTGGCGCGGCGACTTTGTCAATGCAAAATACATCATTATCGGGTATGTCGTCATCAGCATGTTGTGATATTATATGTCGTACACTCTTACTAATCACTTCATTCGTGTTGTCTAGGTCGGCAAGCAAAGGTACAGTGGTCCATCACAACAAAATTCTTTCGACAAAAAACCAACTAATTAAAACTTGAGGGGGCATAAAGGACATGCATGGAATTTTATGTACAGCTAGTACGTATACGGATGCTCCGTTGTATCTCTATCTCTTCTCTTCTCTTCTCTATCTCTATCTCTATCTCTATCTCTATCTCTTCTCAACAACTAAAACATTTGTGGAGGAATCGTCAGCCCGGCTCTATCGCACGCTTGCTGGCTCCATCGCTCGCTCGACGCTTCTCTCGCTCGCCCGCACCTGCTGTGGACCCGGCCCCGTGCTCCCTCGCGCCGTGGCACGCGCTCTCCCCGTACCCCGCGTGATAATCCCGGTTAAAGATCGAAAGATGCGGTTATTTTCTTCCTCTTCCTCTGGATTTGCCTGCACAGCATGCAAGGAAATCTACGAACAACAGCAAGGGAAGTGAAATCATCAATTGCCAATTAACGAACACAATCACGGAGACAACTTCCTCCTCACAACTTGGCCGGCAAAATACCACGCGCCCTGTGATCCGTGAATCGGCGCCCACAACGTTGCCAGAAAGACGACGTCTTGCAAGGAAACGAGAATCAATTATGGACGCCTTCAGCGATCAGCGTGTTCGAGCCTGCAATAGATCAACGATCCTCGCCGAGTCTGCGTATCGTTTGCCAACAGAATCCTCAAGACGCCCCGGCACTCGACCTGCAGTCCGCCGAGCTTGCAACAGATTGCCGATTCGCCACAGCAGTATGCGGAGCTTCCAACAGAACGACGGTCCTCGCGAGGTCCGTGGCGAACCCCACACCCATTCTACGTCGAGCAACAACAGATCGATGATCCTCCCCACCTCTACTTCCTCCTCGACGTGCCGCTAGGCCAGGTTTTCCCTCCCTCTCTACTGTTCATAATCCTGCAAGGGCATACTGTTCATGATCTGGCACGCGCAGGGGAGTGTGGCTAGAACGCATGATGGCCTGCGGACTTGGTCTGGTCGAATGATCGTTCTGTCGGGAATTAGTAGGGTTTATCTTTCTCTTGTCCTTGGCTCCTTGCTTTGTGCAATCATGGCGTCACCAACGTGTGGTGACCCTCGCGTGAGAAGATCGGTGGAATTCTGACGAGCGCTTTGTGTGTATGTGGTATGGCTTACTGGCTATCTCTCTTCCCTGGCTCTGCTCATCTTGCATTCGTGTGAGCTGTGGTTGCTCCCCAACTAATATGGCTAAACGTTCTGGCTCCCTGCATCCCACAAGTTCTGAATGCAAAAGATCTTTCAGTTTAAGCTCTGAATGCTGCAACCTTTAATTTCACTCTTCAAAAACTATCTCAAAGGCTTAAGTTCTGATTGCGTTTGAGCTTCGCTTTTTCTGATTGCTTTTTGCATTCCTGTGATGATAGTGGGATCAGAGCTGAAAAGACTTCCTTTTTTCTGATTGCTTTTGCATTCCTAAGATGACAGTGGGATCAGAGCTGAAAAAGAAGTTATGTATGTTTTTTCTTTGCTACTATCCGACAAACCACATTGGCCTCCACATCATCTTCAGTTATTCATTATTTTTTTCAACAGACAGTACTTACTAATACTAATTTATTTGGTGGCCATTACAATCTGGTATAGGCTTTAGCTCTTCTTGGGCAGTTTCGGCGTCCAACACTAATATAACAGAACTCGACCACTGAAGAGTGAAGACATTCACTGGAGTCTTTTAAAATGCATCACCGTTCGACAGTTTAGCTCACCCCGTGCACGTTCTCCTCTTCTCTGTCTCATGCAGCATCTCCTATACAGCACCTGACATTAGTTCCAAGCAGTCAGTTCGATCCGGTGATCAGGTAATTTCACCCACCATTGTTTCATAGTCTCAAAGGCTCGAAGTTTCTCTGTTTCAGTTTTGATGGAGTTGTGTTAATTATTGCTAACTTTTGTTTTAAGTGATGCAAACTAATTTGATCATGCAAGTCTATATCAATCTGAGTCGGTTGTTCATTGGTCTTTGATTGGTCTAATTTGCTTACGAGTCTGATATTGACATGCTAGAACCCTCCTGGTTTCAACAGTAGTAGAAATTTTTAGAACACTTAATCGCTTTGAGTTTCATATTGCATTGGCCATCAACTTAGTTCATTTCTTCTTTTCCCTGCATTTCTTGTACATTTACTTATTTTGTGAAGACCACCAACCTGTGTGCTAAGTTTGATGAGGTTCAGGTGCTTAGGAACATCCAGTAATTGGACTGCAGCCATAAACTGCTTGTGCACTTGAAACCAGATTATCTTTATAGAAAAAAAACATGAACTGATACTGTTTGTGCCACTACACTATTTAGCCGTTACTCTTCGGATATGCAATTGAATGAAGTTCAATTCTGCTCTGAATGAACCATTACCTTCTTCATTGTTGCCTAGCCTATCTCTTCCGGTCTTCCAACCGGCTTTGTTTCCTGCAGAAGCGCGAGCGGCCGCCACGGCCCCACAACCCTTGTCTTCCAACCGGCTTTGTTTGTTGAAATTTACTCGTTCAAGTTTATTTTTTCTCTGAAGAAATCTTTCTTTAAAATAAGAGAAGAATGATTTTCCTATTCTAATATTTAATTCGGTTGTCAATAAAATCAAAATCTTTCTTCCACCCATTCAATTAGTTGTTGAATAGGATGATTAATATTGGCAGTGACAGTATCACCTCATGGTACAATAAGTTGGAGCTTGATGTGGACTTATATAGAAGTTTAAGAGCTGCATAAACTACTTAAATATCATGTAATAGTCACAGTGCATTGTTCAATGATGGTTTTCAAATATATCGTAATCTCAACCATTTTTGCAGGTTTTTCTCCCATGGATTACTTTCCTGTCAGCATTATGTGCTCGACCAAGAGGCTTTTAGTATAACTATACTTCATACCACACCACCTTTGGAACTGATGAAAGGCAATTACCATTCAAGAGGTATGTAAAAACAATTATGCAAATGGAAGAATACTATAGGATTGGCATCAACGCTCAAGAGCGAAAGGTATTTTTAATTGGAAAACTATAATTCCAGATGACATTTCAGTTGACTATGCACATGATGGCCAAACTATAATGCTAATGATTGTACTTTTACTTTCAGGTTTTATATTTGACTATGCACAGGATGGCCAAAGAATGTAAAATGACTTCGTGATCAAACTATTGGCATACAAAGGAAATTCAAGACAAATTTTAATTCCTAAAGAAGTGCAAGCTTATCTTTCGCATATCATAGACATGAAGTGATACAATTGGTTATTACATTATGAACAATACTAAGTTGATGTTTTAGTTTCGCATCAAAATTTGGGGTTATATTTTAATTATCTATCTTTCTTAGAGACTCATGTAGTTTTGATGTTCCAAACATCACGGTTACAGTATCTATTTTAGTTGACAGTGTAACACATGCTCATACATATGTTATCGTGGTAGGGTGTTATGTTTTCCCGCAGCAACGCACGGGCATTTTTTTTTACCTAGTTAATAAGAAGAAAACACAAAAACATCATTTTTTATCTAGAGCGGTTGAACTGTTTCTATAAATAATTTCTAGAGGAGGTTGACTTAAAATTACTGCCTTTGGAAATTATTTTTGTGGATGTTGAGACTGAAACGTGGCAGCATCTAAAGATCAGCTCAAAAAACAACTCAGAAAATAGAGAAACTTCTTTTCAACAAAGTATAGTGCCTGTGTTCTTAGGTTTCAAACAAGGGTGGTTCGAATTTCCCGAAACGAGAGACCTGGTTATATATGACTATGTGAGCGCCCTAGCTTTGCTTCGGGAGACTATTCACGCATACACATGAAACAGCTCAACAAGAACATCGACGTCCGGATGAGCCGGTGCTGTTATGCCTAACCCTCGTACGAATGTTGACAGGTGCGTTAGTTCACCGCGACGTCCGCCAGGACAGAGTGGGATGCCATGACCGGTAGATGACGCCTGCGTACGGCACCAGTGACGAACAGGGCCGCGACGTGGAGCCATCTCTGTTGACATCTATAGGGTCGGCGGGACCCGCATGAAGGAGAAGAAGGACTCGGTGATCTTGGAAGCCTTCTTCTCCCTCTGGTTCTTCTCCTTGTCCTCCGCTGTAACCCGCGCTTTCCCTTCGCCTATAAAAGAGAAAGTAGGGCGCCCCTCCAGGGGCATCGGGATCGAGATCAGCACAAGACCCGAACCACGAGATAGAAAACATAAGAGCATGACACGAGCACACGGCTGAGCAGTGATCGAGCTCTCAGCACCAGTTCACTCCTTCCACCAGAGACTTAGGATCCTCTCCCTCCCTTGCCTGTTTGTAACCCCTACTACAAACTTTCAGTGCTAGTAACATGAGCAACAATGACGAACTGGACGTAGGGACTTTATGCTCGAACCAGCATAAACCTCGTGTCCTCTAAGCATACCATCCAAGCCAGACGCGCAAATACAAATTTACTCATTGGTAACTCAAAACACCGATAGTTGGCGCGCTATGTAAGGGCTTTTTGCGCGTCTCGACGTCCACATCAGGCCTCGGATGGCTAGTCACGATGTCAGCTGGATCCCGGGCGCGCATGTGCACTTTGGGGACCTAGACTTCATCATTACGACGAAGGGAGAGTTGGCGCAGACTCCTACTGCCATCCAAACTCTCCACTTCACTGGCCTCGACGCGATTGCCGAGGCGCTTGAGGAGCTACAGCTGCACACACCAAAGGCCCACACCCCCGAGAGCGACTAGCTCCTTTGCTTTGATTACGGGAGGTTAGAGAGCCAGCTCAGCGCCTTCCTGGGACCCCAACCGTCTTGGGAGGACCTACGCCACCTCACTTTCTCGTTCGCCAATGTCATGACGTAGCTTGCCAGAGGAGAGCCGCTCTCCACGGAATACCTCATCCGGAGCACCCTAACAGCGCTCCCGTCTGGTCTCCACAATGCAGCAGAGACCGTTGGCCACCTTGTGGCATAACGCATGCCCCCATCCCCTATGAACGACGAGTTCATGGGGATGACCGAATACATCACAGAATCTTTCCATGACCTCCTCATGGGAGAATCGGAGTCGCCCTCCGACTCTGACTCCAGCAGTGGTAACCATCAACCCTCGCGTGAATGTTTCATGGTAGGTACCCCCAAAGGACACATAAAAAACATCCACGAGGGAGAGGCTACCCCAACAAATGACCTCAATGATGAGGTTGAGGGGGATGTAGGGCCCCACCTCGCCTGCGGGTAGAGCAGCTGAAGGCCCAGCACCAAGAGATTGAGGAAGCATGGCTTTAGCTCGAGTAGGAACATGTGGAGCTCGAGTGAGAGATCGAGCACCACAAAGACAATGGGCGTGTGCATGTCGTGGCTCGCGACATGAACCGGAGGATCATTGAGGACGATGAAGCCCTCCCACACTTCACCTGGGCAAGCCAGAACATTGCTGCTGCGGCGGCCTTGCTCTAGGGGCTTCTAGGGGCCACAACGCCCGAGGATCATCAGGCCCATCGTGAGATTTGCACGCTACTTGAGCGTGCGGAGGCATAGCAAGCCAAGAGCTTGTTGTTTCGATGACGCGAGCTCGACGCCAGCCAACATATGCCCTCTGAGTGAGCTAACAAGGACGAGTCAGTCCACCAGACGTAGCAAGGTGGCAAGCCACGCACTGCGGTCCTAGTGCATGAGCGTCTCGGCCTCCACTATGATGTGTGCGACACCCTAGATGCCCGTAGGCATACCCACGGCTACCACCCTCATCATGGCGTACGCTACGACAGTGGCAAGGACTGAAGCTTGAGCCCCGACCTACCGGGACCTTAGGGCTTTGGCCAACACATCCTCAACGCTATCTTCCCACCACTGTATCGACCGCCGACCAACATCCCAAAATACTATGGGGAAACGAACCCTAGACTGTGGCTCAAGGATTATTGGCTTGCTTGCCAAGCCGGTGGAACAGATAATGATGATTTTATTATCTGCAACCTTCCATTGTTCTTGGCTGATTCGGCGCGAACGTGGTTGGAACACCTTCCGCCCAACCAAATCCAAAGTTGGGTGGACCTAAAAGAGATATTCGTGGGAAACTTTCAGGGCACATACGCGCATCCTGGGAACCCATGGGATCTCAAAAACTACCAATAGAAGTCTAGGGAGACTCTTTGTGGGTACATCCGACGCTTCTTCTGGCAGTGCAACGAGCTGCCCAACGTCGCCGATGCCTACATCATAGGAGCTTTCCTATCTAGGACCACCTGCGAGTCCCTGGTTTACAAGCTAGGACGTAAGGGCCCATGAACCACAAAAGAGCTCTTAGACATCGCCATCAGCCACGCCTCGGGCGAGGAGGCGGTCGGGGCAATTTTTGACCACCTCAAAGGCAAGGCTAAGCGGGACGAGGACGTCGGCGAATGTGCCTACAACTATCCTAGCAAGAAGAAGAATAAGCAGTGGCGCGAGGGCTCGCTCGTGGCCACCACCGACCATAAGGTGGTCAGAAGCCCGCCAAGGGTAAGTGGAACCACTTTGAGAAGCTGCTCGAAGCGCCATGCCGAACCATGCTTCCCCCATCGAGCACCTATACAAGGACTGCATCCTCATGAAGTGGTTCCCGTGGTGCTCTGGAGCCTGAGGACGACCCCTAGCCGGGCCACCGGCTACATGCCATTCTTCATGGTCTATGGTTCCAAGGCTATCCTCCCAACGGACCTTGATTATGGAGCGCCGAGAGTCAGGGCATATGATGAACAGGGAGCCAAGGCATCCCTCGAGGATGCCATGGACCAGCTAGATGAAGTGCATGATGTTGCCCTCCTCTGCTTGGCCAAGTACCAGCAAGCATTGCGCCGGTACCAAAGCCATCGAGTGAGGGGTCGGACCTTCAACGTCGGGGACCTGGTGCTCCGCCTTGTCTAGAGCAACAAGAACTACCACAAGCTCTCTCTCCCGTGGGAGGGACCGTATGTCGTCACGAAGGTGCTCCGACCAGGCACCTACAAGCTCAGGACCATCGACGGCGAAGTCTTCGTCAACGCCTGGAACATCGAACAACTACATCACTTTTACCATTAATTTATGCATGCTTTCTCTTATCAGTTTCGCTATCAACTCCTCGATCTTTAGTGACACCCGACCCTAGCAACGGCAGGGGGTCAGGCCTCACTCGGGGGCTGATAAGAGCATATCTATCCAGAAGACATTCTCCATGCCTGACTCTTTCTCACGTTAAGACCTAGAAGCAAATGTCACAGAAACAAACACTGAGTAAAATTGGTCGGACTACAAGAAACCTACGTCCTAGCGGCTATGACGTTTTTGCTCACCAGCGTGACCAGAGTTTTTTCCGCACCCTGAGCTTTTTAGCCTTAACTATGAAAAGAGTCGGTACACATTTAAGAGTATATCTAATGGAGACGGGGATCCCGATCTTCTGTCAGGTGATGGTAACTATCGTTGTAGTGGAGAATGACACACCGATCCGGCTTCAGATCGAAAGATCGAACCCTGCAATCTTAGCACCACAGCTCCTCTGGTTATCAACCAAGTCATAGACCAGGTTGACCTCGCCAAGAAGGCTAATCCCTGCCTGCGCAACGAAGCACACAAGCAAGAACAAGAAAGAACGCAACCAAATTGCAGATGAAAGATTAATCTCACGAGTTGGGGTCTCACAAACCGAAGAATGGCGAAACTGTTTCTTGACAGAATAATCTAAGCAAAACCCAAACCCTAAAGTAGGTGGTGGCTACTGATTATATAGCCTAAGGGACGTCCAAGGATCCCTCTTCACGTCCTAAAGGTGTCCCAACACGTTACAAGGCCCAACGGCCCAAAAGAAGGTGTCACAGCACCCTGACAGATTCTAGATGCTAACTTGTTTTGACGATTCCTGTTGATTACGAAAAGCTTTTGATGTGAAACCACTTGGATTGGATTCCTTATCAAATTATCTTTCCATTCATATGTGGATCATCGAAAACGGAGTTTGGATTCGTCTTGGGCGTCCATTTTATTGTAGACTGGTCCTGATGGCCGAGGCAGACTCGAACTCGGATTGGACTGGGCCTCTGGCTTGGCTTGGACGTCCTTGCTGGTCTCCTAAGGTGGTGGCCAAGGAGGAGGATGTCCAAGGCCATCTCTTAGGCGTTCTCCATCTTCTTGGGGCGTGCTCCAACTTGGGCCTGGGTCCCAAGGATGTCTAACAAGCCCATGACGACAGTGTAGCTCCCGCTAGAAATAGCGACATAATATATTGGTGATTTGGAGACCTTGCCGACGTGATATTGAGATGGAACTAGATCTATTTGAAAGCTTATCAAACAAGCTTTCCATCAAGTGCTCATTGACCTCGATCGCACTCCGGATGGATGAGTTATGGCCTTCCCAATGAGGCACTGTCGGGCTGCCGACGAACCAAAAGTTCAACTTTGATGAACTTCCATTATGAAACACATTTGAACCTACAATCAAATAGTAACATGTACATGTGGAACCAAGTGAATTATAACCAAATCCACTATGCAAATGTAGGAACGAGCACACCTTATAATCATTGTTCGTATCCGAAGGTGCCATGTCCTCATCAATATCCACCTAGCAAACATTCTCTGTGCCTGACCCTCTCTCATGTTAAAATCTAGAAGCAAGGGTCAAAGAAATGAACGCTGAGTAAAACTGGTCGGACTGCAAAAAACCTATACCCCAGCGGCTACGGTGCTTTTGCTCACAAGTGTGATCAGAGTTTGTTCACCCGCACCCTAAGCTTTACAGCCTTAACGATGGAAAGGGTCAGAACGCATTAACCTTTTATACAAAAAGGGGAGAAGGGCTAAAAATCTATTTAGCCACGATGAAATTTAAGAGCTTTTCCACTTGTTACGAGTTCACCGCCTTGCTTATCTGCCTAACTAATTTCTTGGGACGATCTCATCCTCTATCTCCGCAGGTAAGTCCTATGCCTACAGGTCACCCAAGTCGATCGAACGGCTTAGGCCACTGTCGAGAGATAGGTAAGGAGCAGTAGGATGCCCCATGCAGGTTATGCTGACCCCATCACAAATGATGGATTCGGATTCCACGCGAACATATCCGATAAGAGCTCCCTAAACCTGTCACTCGAGCCATCGAGGTAACTTTACCTTTCTAGTGCATAAGCATTCATTCATCCATTCTCATACATCTAAGCTTTGCATATGCAATTATTGCATCATAACGCTTCATGTCACGTCATGAAGCGGTTGTTGTCTCATTCAACATGAGCAGCGATCGACCGAGGCTCGAAGGCTAGCCCGCGAAGGGCTCAAGGCCACCTCACGACGAATAGAGCCTAGGGGAAAACACAGATGAGCCCCAGCGATTTTTGCTTGACCCACTCAGAAGCGGATAGGGTCATCTCAACCTTTTTGTTCGATCCTAATGTCAAGCCATGCCCACAGAATCTCCATCGAGAAGAGGCCAGCGGGCCACCTAGGTCGGTCTTCGGAATGACTTGGGCATCTACCGGGAGGCAGGTTAAGGAGCAGAGGAATGCCACATGAGGGCTATGCTGACCCCGTTACGAGCGACGAACCCAGATTCCACTCAGACATGCCCATTAGTGAGCTCACTGAACACAACACTTGAGCCATCGAGGCAAGTGATGTTAGCTCAACCCCTCTAGTTGTGGAAACCACAGACAGGGTGATGATTACAAAAACGGTGACCGACCAGGGTTCGAAGGCTAGCCCACGAAGGGCTCAAGGCCAACTCGCATCGAACAGAGCTAGGGGAGAAAATGCAGATACGCCCCAACATCCTTTGTTTGACCCGCTCAAAAGCGGATAGGGTCATCTCGACCTTCTCGTTCAATCCTAACCTTGAGTCATACCCACGGAATCTTCATCGAGGCGAGGCTAGTAGGCCACCTAAGTTGGGCTCTGGAATGACTCTGTCATCTACTAGGAGGCGGGTTAAGGAGCAGTGGAATGCCACATGAGGGTTTTGCCGACCCGTTATGAATGACGGACCCGGATTCCACTTGGACATACCCGTTAGCGAGCTTACCAAGCACGTCAATTGAGCCATCGAGGCAAGTGACGTTAGCTCAATCCCTCCGGTTGCAGAAACCGTGGATGGGGTGACGATCACAAAGATGAGCCAACCCTCGACCGGACCCCTGCTACACGCGGGGGCTCGAGGAAAGTTGGACTCGCAAGGAGACCGAATGCGCGGTCGTAGAACGATGGCTCAGAACCTAGGGATGGGGGTACGAATGAAAACTAAGAATAACATTTCTAAAACAAAAGACACTTTCTCCTACCAGGTTCGCTATTGTCTTCTCAATCTTTAGAGAAACCCAACCTCAAAAATGGCAAAGGGTTGGGTCTCACTTGGGGCCAATAAGGGTATATATACCCTTTCTAGAATAGTCGCCGTCCTGACCCCTTTCTCACATTAAAACCTAGAGGAAAGGTTTGCAGAAATGAACGACTGAGTAAGGCTGGTCAGACTGCAAGAAACCTATGCCCCAGTGGCTATGGCACTCTTGCTTACTAGCGTGATCAGAGTTTCTCGCTAGCACCTCGAGCTCTATAATCTTAACAATAGGAAAAAGGAAGGGTCAGAGCGCTTTACCCCTTTTTACACATAAAAGGGGAGAAAGAACAAATTTGTTCAACCAAAATGAAAGAACAGATTTGTTCAAATGAAACAAAATGGATAAGGAGCTAAAAATGCCCCTATTGCCCATCTAGGCCCAGGAGTTCAAAGGTTGGCCCACTGATAGGTTCGACAACCGCTCTGAGCACCTTTAGAGTGAGGGGTGGAAAGGGATGGGCCTGCTAGCGGCTAGTACTAGGGCGCACGAGTGCCGTGGGCATCTCAGCCCATGTTCAAGTCTCGGCCGAATATGATCCATGGTTATTCCTCGAAGAAAGGCAGAGAGCCCTTAGGACCGGTCGAATGGACCTGAGAACTATATGGATTGACGGCTGAGAATCTGGAGTCAGTCACCAGCTGACCCAAGCCGGACCCCCATGAACTAGATGCTGGGGCCCCACTCGGACTAGCCCATTAACAGCTCATCAAGCACCATGATTTGTCCATGGAGGAAAATCATGGCACGACTCAGCCCCTCCATTTTTATAGAAAAAACACTTGAGGGAAGACAATCACAAAGATGATCCACCCCTTGACCGGACCCCTGCTATGGGTGGGGGCTCGAGGAAAGTTGGATTCACAAGGAGACCAAATGTGCGGTTGCAAAACGACAGACCCCCATAGGGGTCAGAATCAAGAAAGACCTTTTCTGACCCACCAAATCTCATAGCTATACCCCCGAGGGGTCCGATCATGATGAAAGGGAATCACCGTACCTAGGACATGCCATGGGCGACAAAAGACGGCTAAAGCCCTTAGAGTCCTCCCATTCAAAAAAGCCACCGAAGGAGTATTCTACTCCTTCGTAGGCTCAAGGGCTACTGTCGGGGACCAATACTAGGGTACCCAAAGAGGAGGAGCTAATGGTCATCAACATTGATTCATTCGAGCAGTCAAGAGCGTGACTGTAGCTCCAACTGACTCCTAGGTGCATGGGCCCTGCCTCTCCCGACCTCAGGGTCATGGGCTCCATCTCATCTAACCCCTCGGGTTCATGCTCCATCTCACCTATCCCCAAGGGTCACGGGCTATGTCTCGCCCAACCCCCTGGGTGTGTGCTCCATCTCGCTCGACCCCCAAGGGTTGCGGGCTCTGTCTCATCTGACAGGGACCCATACCACCGCCAACCACTTTAGGTCCAAGCATATGGGCTTGGGTCAAAACTCTGACACCAGGGAAGAGATGGGCATGACTCAATGTAACCCATGGCCATGATGAGCCATACCTGAGGATTCACATCAAGAACAACGTCGAACATGCGGGTGCTGTTCTACCTAACCCTCGTACGAACACTAACAGGTGCGTCAGTTCACCATGATGTCCATCAGGACAGAGTGGGATGCCATGACCGGTAGACGACGCCTACATATGGCGCCAGTGACGAATAGGGCCATGATGTGGAGCCATCCCTATTAACATCTACAGGGTCGGTGGGACCCACATGAAGGAGAAGGACCCGGTGATCCTAGAAGCCTTCTTCTCCCTCTGGTTCTTCTCCTTTTCCTCCACTATAACCCACACTTTTTCCTTCACCTATAAAAGGGAAGCAGGGTGCCCTACCAGGGGCATCAGGATCGAGATCTACACAAGACCCAAACCATGAGATAGAAAACACAAGAGCACGACACGAGCACACAGCTGAGCAGTGATCGAGCTCTCAGCACCCGTTCACTCCTTCCATCAGAGACTTGGGATCCTTGCCCTCTCTCACTTGTTTGTAACCCCTACTACAAACTTTCAGTGCTAGTAACACGAGCAGCAGGGACGAACTGGATATAGGGACTTTCTGCCCGTACCAGTATAAACCTCGTGTCCTCTAAGCACACCGTCCGAGCTAGATGCCCAAATACAAATTTAATCATTGGTAACTCGAAACACTGACACTTTTGTTACAACATCATATATGTGCATGGCATATATTGTTCAAATAAAGATATATGATGACACATACTCCCTCCTCAAAAGTAATTTTTATAATTTGACATAGGTCAAATCAGTTTTTCAAAATAATGAGGTGAGATGACCTTGCCATTCTACTAAATCAGATCACAATTAAGCATTTACAGTCCAGTTATTTGAATCCAACTGCATTAGCAGAACAAAATTAGCTAGTCCATACAGCAAATTCAAGGCCAAAAAATGAGACACTAAAGTAGTATGGGCTTACATTCTTCAGGATGTTCTTCCGACATAGCTAGATCAAAAAATATGGCATTGTGGATCTCGAACTTGCGAAGCTTTAGGTGGTGATGGAGAATTCAACAAGCTCGAACTATGAGAAGAGCATGTCAAAATTGCAGTAGAATTCACCATGGAGCTGCTCCCCTAGTGGATCTGAGATCCACCGGGGAACCGTTTGGCTTACACGGCAAATCTAGATCCACGCAAGCGCAATTTGGTTGGAATGGTCTAGTTTGCCCCTAGGATAGGCCCCACATGTTAGGGTCTTTGGTCCTTTCTTCCTCCTCCGACAAATTTGAATGATGAATGTAGGTGCGCCTAGTGCGACCGGTGTGGGAGTGGGGGCATGGACGTAATGCATGGGGCATAGAGGTGTGGCCATCGCAAGGCGTAGTGGCGTGGCTAGCGTAGGAGCACGGTCGGCCTTGGTCTCTCACCGGCGGCCGTGGCGGCCTCTTACGCTGGGATATAACCTGGATGGGCTAGGAGGAGCAGGGGTAGTGGGTCACAGCCATTGTAGGGCATAGGCATGGAGGCGCGCGGTCATCGTAGGGCGACAAGGTGCGACTAGCATAGGGGCGGCTGGCCTAGGGCTCCCACGACGGCCTCTCACGCTAGGCTGGGGCTAGAGCGGGTGTGGCCGCGGAGGGGTTCACCGACCGTGGAGGTGGGCGCAGCCAGGGCTAGAGCCCATGCAGCGCTGGGATGGGCACAACGATGGGATGAGCGTTGAAGGAGAAGGAGAAGGAGAAGAAATGCTCGGGGGAAGAAGAGCAAAGAAAACAGACAAACCAGTATGATTTATGGGACTATGTAATCAGTGGTATGGTGGGTAAATATTCTCAGCTTCACCAAACTCAGTTTTGTGGAGCACCTCTTGAGGAGATCCACCAAAATGGTGAATGTGGCCTCTAGATCCAACATTTCGGTGAATCTAGATTTGGTGGATCTAGACTTTTTGGCTAACTTTTCAAAGAACAAAGTTGTTTTTGTTGAATCTGGAGCTGGTGGAGCTGTCCCTGAAATGACCTGATTTCCACGAAGGGAAATCCATAGAGTCAAAGTGTAATAAGACCGTTGTAGATCATATTACCCAAATTTCCAGTCGAATACCACATCCATACAACGATAATATCATAGTACAAATAGTGTGAAATTACATAATTTATTACATCGCCGCATTGGCAGAATCAAAAGTAGCATTCATTCAGAATAGCTTGAAGATAAGATCGCCAAAACTTGAGCGTAGGCACGAACCCCTCAACCGTCAAACTCCTCGGAGCTATACTCCTCAGCAGAACCTGTGTGCCAAAATTTATCAGTACGATTTATACTGGCCACTCCCACCCTATGAGCATTGCTTTGTGGAAATTGGATGCAAGTTAGATATAATCAAAAGGAACCCATAAGGCTGGGGTTTCCTATGTATTACCATGTCTAGTATATAATAATAGTTGGTCAAGTTTTAACACCATTCCTACACCCCATTTCTGTCCAGAGCCAGGTTTCGATCCTGGGATCGATACACCACCATCTCCACACCATCACCATACCATCACTCAGTCAACAGGCCAACTCCCTCTCGGCACTGTATCAAGGCCCATAGCCCCTGGCTACGACCGATACTCTCTCACGGGGGAAGCAGAGAAGGACTCATCTCACTATCTAGTTTAAGCGAAACCCAAGAAAGGTCCATAGCCGACAAGTCGGCATATGTATCGATCAATCAACCAAACACTCTGCAGAGGTTTTACATACCCACAAGATAGCCATCCTTGATGGTGCCCCGTCTAGGCAGATTCCAGCCGCTTGCTAGCCTAGAACGATGCCACCCTACCTCTCAGCCTTGGAACATCCCAAGTCTAGTCTGGGATGGCTGATACTATGAGTCGTAGATAGAGCCAGGGCCCTCCGGATGTCAAGAGCTAGGTCCACAAGGCCTCCTAAAGTCTTGGAAGGGTGTGGGGGAAACAGCGCGCCCTGTACCTCCTTACACACGTTCACCTAGCAGTAGTGGCATTGTTCTACAAGTAGTCCGACCGTCCTGCACCATATAGGGCGAGTGGAATGTAAAGGATTCTCGGTGAGTCTGAGTACTAGTAAGTCCTTAGGGATTGACCAAGCCAGAATGTCTTCATCAAGGTTTCCATTTTACGTGCCACCACAGCACCTCTACCCCGGGCTCCACCTCTCCGAGGTTCACACCCAAGGACACCTCCAATTACCATTTACCCACCACAGGTATTCCATATCCAAGTGCCCAGGTAGCACCACATGGCAAGACTCGCCCTAGGCTTGTCGTATACTCTAACTTGGTCAACACAACCCTCACCCTCCACACACCCAAGTCACACACGCAGCACTCTCCCCATAGTCCAGATAACACCAGTTTCCACCATGCATTAATGTAGTATAAGCGTAGTAGAAGTATAATCAATGAAATATAGCAGTAAGCATGTGTCTAGCCTAATAGCAGGGTATGCAGGGGTAAGGTTGCGTCAAGGTAAAGGCCATCAAGTAAGCATACTACCATGCAAGTCCTATCATAGTATGATTATAACAGTAAAGTAAAGCACTAGCAGTTCCACATTAGCCATGCGTAAATAGGTGCTACGAGCTTGGGTGGGATGTGGCACCTTTAGTGTAGTCGTCTCCGTACTCCTCACGGTACTCTCGGTCCTCATCCGTCTGGTTCTTCTCCGAGTCTGCAAACGATCGTATTATAATCACGTTAGCGACGTCTATAAAATAGCACAAAGAAGCAATGAAAATTCAAAAGAGCCAAATGCAATCAAACAAGGGTTCATTGCGTAAAGTTCGATTTTAGATGAATTTTGGTCCTGGTTTCGTATTTTTCTGAGGTCGTATGAATTAGTTATGAATTTCTAAAGTTTAAATCATCTCTGAAAATGGGAAAAGGCTGATTAATTCAGGGCTGACACGTGTCACACTGTGACTGGTCCACGTGGCATGCTGACGTCAGCATGACATCATCGTCTCGGTTCTGGTACTAATAGGTGGGGTCCCGCATGACATCATCATGACGTCACTCAATGACAAGTGGGTCCAGCAGCTCTGTGTCGCTGACTTGTGGGTCCGGTCTAAGTCATCGTCAAGCAAATCGGGTGAGTCAATGATCAACAGATCACAGTCACTAACAGGTGGCCCTGGTCAACAATCAGTGTTGACCAGTCAATGGCCAGTATAGGCCGGGCCTCGACTAGGCTAGTTGGGCCTAGATACGGGCTAGGCTTTGGCCTGCCACGTGGCGCGCGCTAGTGCGGCCATGTCATCTTACTGGGCCACTAACGGGCCATGATCCATGGGCGCAGGTGAGGCATGGTTCATGGTGAACCCGCCTGTGTTGGTCCATAGACCGCAGAGCCGGTCTATGAAAGGCTTGGTCCACTTACTCCTTCCTAGGGTTTGGTTCACATGCACGACATGGTCGTGATCGGAGCTCAGCAGAGCTGCTCGGGACGTGGTCGGAGTGGTCGTGGTTGGCGAGGTCATGGTCAGAGCTGCTCGGTAGAGCTGCTCAGGACGTGGTCGGCATGGTCGTGGTCGGCGAGGTCGTGGTCGGAGCTACTCGGTGGAGCTGTTCGGGACGTGGTCGGTGAGGTCATGGTCGGAGCTCAGTGATGGGAAAATCCCCTTCTCTTCCCCGATAGGGCTCCCACCGGCAGTGAGGTCACCGACGAGCTCCCGTGGTGGCGCTAGCGTCCGATTAGGGTAGGCAATAGTTTCCCCATGCCTCGATGAGTGTAGCGGTGGGGTCAAGGTGGCGGTTGGGGCTTCATAGGGTCCCAGCCACGATGAACGGCGGCGTGGGTTTGTCGGTGTGCATGGACAGGGCTGTAGTGGTAGCGAGAGCCCAATTGGAGGAGCGTGTGAGCTCCACGGTGCTTCTATGGCCACGGTGAGCATGTTGGAGGAGCTCCTGGTACTCCTAGTGGCTTCGGTCATGGTGATGGGCGCAAAGCAGAGGCGGTGGCGCTCCAACGAGGTGCGGTGCGGCAATGCAGGGCTCCAGTGGGCTTCTTCCTCTGCTAAGGTGAGCATAGTGTCTCTCGACATGGCGAAGCCAGTCGAGTGTTAATGTTGCCTTTACCGCAACGTAGAAGACGCGGTGGTCTCACCATGGTTGTGCTCTCGGCCATGGTGAGCGTGTCCATGCATGTGCACTCCTACTCCGATGTGCAACGTCACGGCTGGGGTCCTCCTTTTGTCTGATGGCAGCGTGCACGGCGCGTCCTAGGTCTCGACAAGCGTGGCCATGGCGGTCTCCCTAGCTAACCAGTTGGGCTAGGCCAGAGCTTGAAGCTTCAGCAAGGTTTCGATCGGTGCATGTTCCATTTGGCTAGAGAGGTGGTCTCAGCAAGATGGCTCACCATAGGGTTTGTGGTGGTAGGATGGCGGTGCAGTGGCGAGGTGAGGCCGTGATGAGGCGATGCAGTGCCGTGTCGAGCAGCTACATTGTTGTAGCTGATCGGGGCGGCGCTCCTCGCTCCGGCGAGGTCCTCCCCACCGTGGCTTCCTTCTCCTCCTTGCTTCTCCCTCCTCCCTCTCTCTCGGCTTGACGCTGTGCGGTGCTGTGCCACCAGCGGCAGCGGCGAACGTGCTGAGGGTTAGGGCTCACGGTCATTAGCTTTTATAGCCGAGCTCCAAGGGCTCCAATGGCGGACGGTGATCGGACGGTGGTGATATGTGAGGCGCATCCGATGGCTCTCATGCGGTTGCGTAGGCACGGCGCAAGGGGGAACAAGATCATGTGATTTGCATGACCCTGGGCCCGCACCTGCCACGCTGGTTGGCTCCCGGTTGCGTGGGAGAGGTTGGCGTGGGGAGGAAGAAGATGCTACTGTGCTGACAAGCGGGGTTGGGTCATCAGACGCTTGGCGTGATGTGGTTGCATGCTGCGCGTGATGGCTGACAAGCGGGCTCACTTGTCAGTGGCTGTGCGTGTGCAGGCGGTGATGCTAGGCCGGCTTCATGGGCTACGCGCGTGGAAGGGCAGGCGAGGCTCGGCTGAGCTAGCTGGGCTGGTTTGCAAGCCCGAGCAGGCCTGGGCTGCTATTGCTCCCTCTTCTTTCCTTCCTCTTTTATTTGTTGCCAATTTGGTTAAGGTTTATCATAAATATTAAGTAAGTTAGTTAAACATCACATAAGGCAAAAGAATCCAAATCACAAGTGGGTCTAAGGATGCATGCGTGATTTATTTATTTAGGAATTTAATTACACATGTGGCATAAAACCAAGCTATGCTTATGATGTTAACCTAGTTAGGTCACATCCAATCCAAAACTAGGGTTGGGCTTCTACATGTGTCACTCAACATCACAAAGGGTTAAACAAAAATTTTGTTGTTGTGATTTTTGGTGTGTGGATTTTTGGGTTGTTACAGTCCCAAACAGGCCCATAATAACATCCGTCAGGAGGATCTCCATCGGAGGTAAGAATCACAACTGTGGGGACCATTCTAGATATATATGAATCAATCAATTGAGGTAGCAATTTTCCAACAGCGTGCTAAACTGCTAATCAGTTTTTCATTCTGCTCTACTCATCATGCAATCCAGTTTCTGCCAATATTGATGTCAACCGATCGAATGTCAATTAACAAAACCTAAATATTAAGGCAACAAATATTAATTCTGAAACTTATATGTACCAAATCTTCGTGATCGTCGATCACTCTATAAGTGTTAAGGAAAAGTCCATATTATTCCCTCTAAGTTGGGCCTATGTCCAAATAACCCCCAAACTTTCATTTGGTTCAATTTACTCCCTTCAACTATTTAAGTTGATCCAACTAACACCTTAAAGAGATTTTTCTTTTTTGTTTCTCTATGTACAAATTATATTTTAGTTTCAAATTTTGCAGGGTGATAGAGGACATTGTATTTTATGTTAGAAAAATGCACTATGAATTTTTCGTCATTATGTTTTATACGATATTGTATCTCTAGTGTTAATTTATTATTAAATTTCCTAAGCTATCAAAATAGAGGCAAAAAGTTAAGATATATTTTTCTAACATAACTTATGATGTTCACTGTCATATCACAAAAGTTGATATTAAGACTCAACTAATACATGGAGAGAAAAATAACAAATCATGTTAAGGGGTAAACTAGACCAACTGAAATAGTAATAGGGAGTAAATTGAACCAAAGTAAGTTTAGGGGGTAATCTAGACATATGCCAAACTTGAGGGGAGTAATTTGGACTTTTCCTAAGTGCTCATGATTATCAAGCTTAGCATGAACTCAGGAGTATACTAACTGGTCTACTTAGGCTTACTTACATCACCAAATTGATAGAGAATTAAGGCAAGAATTATTTTTCTCCATTCTTGAGTACCTAACAGCAGGGTTATCTAAACTCATGAATTAGCATCATAATAGCACAATTAAACCCCTAACTGATTCTCCTAATCAGTCATAGGCTTAGGGCTACACCCAATGGGTGCACACGGACACGCCCCCGCTCAATAACAGAAAAAGGCCCACTTGGCCTAATAAGGTGAACCGATCGAAGGGTAGCCTTGCTACTTGGGAAGGGCGTCTGTCGGCCCCTCATTTTGAGAGTCCTAGGTGCATCTGTACTTGCGCTAGGATCACGCACAAGTACACACAAATTCAACAGAAATGTCACACATATATAAAATAAAAGTTTCTGAGCTTTATTGATATCTAAACCAGGGTCTTACAACCGTGGCCCGAAGGGCATAGTCATAGGCTTACATAACTAGCGGAATACTACTGCTGTGAAGCGGCATTTATTATATGGCGGTCTCTAGTACAATGATATTATACAGCGTAGCGATAACCTATTCCACAGGCAAGCTCGAGCGATGTCATCTTCCTACGATCGGACTCTTCGCGTAACTCCTAATCTTTGTGGTATGCTTCCTTGTCGTAGTCTTGGTCTTCCTTGTCTGTGAGTCAACAACAGGTGAGTACATACGTACTCAGCAAGCCCTAACCATAGGGTAAAAATAGAAGTATAGTGGTGATTATAATTAAGGGTTGGGTCCTAGTGGAGCATTACCATTTCCAACTAGTCCCTAGGTTAGCGTCAGATTATATTTACCAGTCTCATTACACATAAAAGTAAATCTAATCATAGTAATCCATCCTAGTAGCTACCCATTCCAAGGACGTGGCTATTTGAATAGGTTTAAAAGAACTCTACAGAGGTGTATAAATTTCCCCACATGATAGGCACAATCCCTTCCATGATTAGTGGACGAAATAGGCCTAACGAGACCCTGTACCCGCTTGGGTGCTACCCTAGATTTTCATATTCCTCTGCTCCTACTAGACCTTGTTCAAAGGGGCCCCAGAGTGGTACTTTCAGCGATCCTACAAAACAGAGCAAGTTACATGAGGAAATCAGAACATGTCGTCTATTAATCACCAAACAACTGACACGTTACTGAGTTTTCATCATCTTTTGGCTTTGAGCTCAAGGGCTCCACCAGATGGTCTTTGCTTGTGAGCTAGGATTTTGGACCCAGCACCTTGTTGGTAACAACTAGCACCTGAAGCACAGTCATTGACTCAATGGGCTCCCCTGACGGACTGATGGTGTTGGGATAGTCGCACATCAGGGATGCACGTTCCCTCAGGGGCTAGATCCACCTCTGAAAGAAGGCCGTTAGGCAAGCCGGACTGGTAACTCCTCTCCTCCATTGATAATCCTGCAGGTCACTCTAAAGTTCATCTGCTTCTTCCTGCTTGGACTCAAGGACCTCCTCTTTCTATGCCAACGGTAGAGGGGGCGGGAGCTTGTGGGAGAAGGCTGGGGCCGAGCAGTCGTAAACATAAAACCACTTCTTTGCCCAATCTAGGACATTGGAAGGGAGATTGATGTGAAAGAAGGGAGATTTGTTGGCTGCCTTGATCCAAAGGCTGTTAGTGACCTTTTGGTCAGATTGAGGTAGAACGTCGAAGCAATGATAGAACAACGCCTAGTGGGGTTCGATCCCCACAAAGTCCTCTCAATAGGAAATAAACATCGCCAGAAGCACGATCCTGTTCGAGGTCAGGTGGTGTACCTACGTGTCGTGGTATCAGATGAGATTTTAGACAAACCAGTGGATGGGCACCCTAAATCCATGGTGAAAGAAGTCAACGAAGACTACAATCTCGCTAGAATCAGGGGAGGGCACATCCTGGCCAAGGGCACATAGGTAACCCGAAAGCTCCCTTGGTGCTAGGAACCCCCCAACCATAAGATTCTTGATGTCCTCCTCCATCACCGTCGACACCTCCCATAGAGAACTGGGGATGGGACTCCATCCCCCTTTGCTCTTCAAGCTCATATCTTCTTCACTTACTAAACTAATGGTTTTGGTTTTCTTGGCCAGGATCTTTCTTAGATCCATGACTACGATTGCCGAGTGCGGGATCTAGATGTGATGACGTCCGCTAGGTCAAGGTAAGTAGAGGAGCGAGCACTACTACTTTTGTCAGCGGCGAAAAAGGGACAGACCATCTCCACCCTTGGCTAACCAATAAGTTTGACTAACACAAGTCAAAAACCCTTATGGACGATGGGCTTGAGGCCCAAAATTGCTGGTGAAACCGGGTGGACTAACATTTGGGCCCCACCCAAAGCCTAGCATAGCACAACAAAGCAGTAGGTCCATTCGGTGATTCTGGCTTGGAATCATGAAAGCCAAACCCTACCATTTCTAGAGTGAGGGGGATGTTTAGGGGGGGTCGCCAGCCGATCCTAAATCCTCTGGCCTTGAGGCTAAGTAAATCCTTCAAATGTTCGAACATGCTCCAAGTACCTTATTTTAGCAGATGTGTGCCCCTCTAGGGGAATAGGAAAACTAGTCACCCCATGGCTGCAACCAATGTACGAGCTCCTAAAATCTGGAAAAAGAGTTCCACGTTGTGCCCCAACTGGTTTGGCTTTGTCCTATCACTTTTGGATAGTAGACGTCACCTGTTCTACCCATTATTAACTGAACAAAATAGCATACACCATAGCCTAGAGGCTTACATGTGTTGGCTATTTGCCCAAGTAATCCTTGAGCTCTTGGGATTGATGGCTTCTGGAGCCACGAACGACCGCACTTGGTCGGAGTAAAATTTTAGATTGATTCACCTTGCATAACCCATAGTTACACTAACTACCCATTGGGTCGGGAAGGGGGCCCGTAAAATGCAAGGTTGGATTCGACTGAATGAAAATCTTCAAACCACTTGATCTAATCGGAAAATAGGTAGTAGTGTTCAAAATCAACAAAAGTCATTCTTTTTTTATTAAACTCTACTGCCTCTTGCATCATCATGCTTATAATAACCAAAATCTATCTGAAGCTGCTATAGTTATGATAAACCTTCTAAGTATAGGTTCGACTTTGCCACTCAAGTGATGAACAACTCATGAAGTGTAGATGTCGGACGAAGGTGCACCGCGACCCTCACCCCGCCTTTAACCTTCATGAGCTCAAACAACGCTTGGAAGATGTTTCTGGGAGTCCCACCTCGTGGAGCTTCCTCTAACATCCAAGAGGAGAAGAAGCCCCATGAGGAGGGTAGCTTGCACCATCTACTGCGGTGTTGGGGCGGAGCAAATGGTGTTGACTCGGTGGCCTCAAGCCTTCGAATCGATACATGAGAGGACCTTGGTCGAAATCTGTGGTTTAAAGGGTTTCCCGACAACAATAAGCTGCCCTTTGCCCTCTAGGATTCCCTATAGATATCCTGACCCGAGGAGCTCTTGAGCGCTAACCACCGGAGAGCCCAGTCGCCGCGTCTTTAGTGACCTAGGCCACTAATGGTATTGTTCCTCCCCAACTTTGTGGAACTTTCTCAAACACCCAAGGAGAACGCCATCGCCAGGCCACTGTGGAGCCTGATCTTGAAAGCCTTCTCCCAATGCCAGTGCGATCACCAGAAATCGCCTTGAACCATGGTGCACAACTAGAATCACCACTCTCACACCATGTCTAAGGCTGAGGGGTTTGGGGAAGAAAGGAGGAGTGAGACTCATTGGCCTCCCTACCCCTGCTTAAATAAGTGCCTTGAGGATGGTAGTGGGGGAGTGGGTGGTTGGCATTAAAAATGCACTCAGGCATCGAGAGGGTTTCACAAAGTAAAAGCATGGGAAATAGAATGGTTTGAGTTCCCAAGCACCAATATCCTTATCTTTTACATGATTCAATGACACGCATGCGATGCATTCAAATGGGTTGGTGACTTCCACCCAAAGGAATCCTAAAACTTAGGAAGGCATTACTGCCAGTCAGTGCAACCCGCATAATCATCCTGATACTCAGGATCTTTTGATTGTATTCAAGCATCTCGGTACCCAAGAAGTGTTCATCAGGACCTATGGTACCCTAGCATTACAGGGACTCACAACACCCAAAGGATGGTATAGCTCTACGATCCCATCATTAAATCCTGCAGGGGCTACTGTTAGAGACATGGGCCCAAGGTACCCTCACCGACCATATATCTAGCCCATCAATGGAAGATGACTGAGGAGGAAGCCCATGAGGACTAGGCGCAACTACCAACTTGGAGATCATGACGTATCAAGGATATTTGCCACCATCACAGCTATGGTAGGATAGAATTGATTTGTTGTAACAAACTCAGAATGCAATCTATAGCACCAATCGCCCTCGTTGTAACCCTATCTCTCTACCTATATAAAGAGGGGTAAGGACTCTGCTATCATCACGTCCACCATGACACCATTGCCGCATTCCAAACTACCTCGTAGCTAGGAGCAACAGCCCCTGTAACCGAGCATATGAATACAAGAAGAAGTAGCAACTGGATGTACGGCTTTTACTCACTTCCTGGAGGCCCAAACTAGTATAAATCTCTGTGTCTCATGTGCAACCATCTGGATCCATCTACGCGATCATGTTGCTAGGCATCGCTGGAGCTAAATAATCTGACACTTAGTAACCATTATTGTAGGTGAATTCTACGACGGATAAGCTCTTTTTCTAGTCTTTTTCATACATGAGTACATAGGCTCGTAACATGTCTTTCAATATTAGGTTTACCCGCTCTATTTGTACATCGGTTTGTGGATGATAGGCTGAGCTATAATCTAAATGTGTTCCCAATGCTTTGTGTAAGCTCTTCCAAAATCATGCTGTGAATTGAGTGCCTCTATCTAAAATGATTCAGCTTGGTACTCCATGTAATCGAAGGACATTATCAATGTACAATTGTGCTAACTTGTTTCCTTTGTGATCGGCTCTTACTAGAATAAAGTGTGCCACTTTTGTTAGTCGATCCACTATGACCCATATGGAATCATGTCCATTTTGTGTCTTGGGCATCCCTACTATGAAATCCATACTGATCTCATCCCATTTTGATACTAGAATATGCAATGGTTGAAGTAGTCCTATGGGTCATTGATGCTCCGCATTTACTCATCGGTAGGTGTCGCATAAAAAGTTGGGCGTAGCACATTACAAGATAGCCTCAAGTGCCACCGGAATCCTCTAATGAATCAGGCATACTGCCCTGCACTATCACGAAGAGATCAACATCGTGAATGATGGCCTCAAAAGGTTCTATGGCCTATTGTTGAATTCGACTATACACCCAGGGATCCATATCAATGGGTTTCCCTCTGATGGAGCCGATGTTCAAGTTAGTGTAGATTGTTCCGACGGTCACCAGTGCCATGTGCGCCCTAGTGGATAAGCCATACTGGGCAACTTCCTCTAGGCACCTTGGGACCCCCTCATCTGGTAAGCCACCTTTGACGAAGAGGTAGGCCCTCCCAGCTAGGCATAGGCCGCCTGGCAGGCAGTGTGGCCAGCATGACTATGCTCTTGAGCTTGTCCTCAAGGGATGACACCCGCAACACGTACTTTAGTAGCTATGGCCTCCAGGTTCACATACTCAGACTTACACTCAGCAAGTTCACCCTTGAGGCATCTCGCCTTAGCTGACTCCACTGCGAACAAAGTGTATTAGTCCAAAAATCCACATATAATCATAACATGATTCATCGCCAAAAACAAGACATGCCTTGGATCTACTTTCAGAGCTTCTCTACCTCTTCCTAAGCAAGCGCCTACTTCTGCCTCTCCCTCTAGTACGCGGAGCCTGAGGCATGAAAAGTAGCCTTCTTTCAGGATAGCCCGACGATAGCCTCGGCGGCAGCTGAAAAAGCAATAAAGGTTTTACAAGCCTCAACAAATATTATGGGGAAAGGTCTTGGTAGAAACCCTACCTTGGGTCTCATCCTAATGGAGCTTTAGGGCTGCCACCTCTCTCTCCAGCTCAGCTATCCATGCCTTCACTTCATCGCCCAGTCGAGAGAACCTCTACCGGATGAACGCGGACTTGGTCGAAGAATTCTTCTGAAGATACTACAAGAACAAGATAGCATAAGTCTTAGCTTCATTCAAAATGAATCAACCAAAGAATCAGGGGCTAGACTCATCGGGTCCACTATGTGGCCCCAAGTATAAACCAAGGGCACCCGATGCTTGGGGGCTAGGCCACCCGACATGGATCAAATCTCCATGGTAGCACCAAGGGAATCCCTAGCCGAGATACTCTTGGCCTTCACAGCGTCAACCAAGGCTCGCAATGTAGTAGACAAACTATCTGCGTGCTTCGCCATCCTATCCAATTCTCCAAAGCCAGAGAAGAGACGACACTGCTCTCGACATCGTCAAACAAGCTCTCGCCTTTAGCGACGAACCTCTCCCTGCTCATTTAGATCATGACCCAAGAGGGACTAGGCGGATGTTGTCCACTTGTGGAGGAGAGTCAACTCACAGTAGCATCCTTTTGAGGCCATCCTCCAAAGTGACTTCCAGGGACGACACCGATAGGTCAAGCCCATGAATGGGTTCAATGATAGGCTCTTTCCATTGGGCACCCACACTAGGAACCTGAGCAGGTTCACCTTGCACAGGCCCCGCTTGGATCACTAGAGAAACATCTTCCTAGGCATCCTCCAATGGCAGTGTGCCTATGTTGAAACAAGCCATGAAGTCATTAACGGTATGAGCGACCCAAATCCTCTCTGAAATACTCAAATCCTCACTATCATTCGGGTGAACTCCTGAAGCTGGGGTATTGCTAGCGTGGTCTAGCATGATCACTTTAGTCAACCTCTCGGTTGACAAGGTCTTTGACTGAGAACTATGCCCAAATAGCAAGCATTATGAACTCATCACTTGATAAGATTGCGAGATAAAGGTATTGAACTTACATGTTCTCATCACTGGGAACATCCAGTAGCGCAAGCTTCTTCAACCGCATGTGCGAGGTTCCTGAACATTGCTCGAAGGGGACATACTCCACCTTTGGGCCGAAGTTGCCAACGACTGAGACTGTCCCAGCCGATGGCTTGTCATTGGTAGGCCTGGGCGACCCTAGAGCCCTCAACACTATGAATAACTTGTGGTAAGCTGAATTCACATACACCAAGGCCATAACTAGCCAAGGATAACCGACGTACCTAGCACTACTGATGGTTATGCTCGGCGTTGCCTCTTCTTCTTCCTCTCAGGGGCTTCACCCCCTCATTGGTGCTTGCAGACTCTACTAAAGCCCTGCGCCTCCTCATCTACATGCCTGAACCCGATGCACTATGACCAACATGGCCTGGGCGAGGAGCAGGGACAATGGCACTCAACTCCTCTCAAAGTGCGGACATCTCACCATTACTATTGGATGTCTCCGCACCATCAGTCCTCTGCTCCTGGACCTTGTTCAAAGGACCCTAGAGCGGTACTTCCGGTGATCCTACAAAACGGAGCAAGTTACACAAGGAAATCTGAATAGGTCATCTATTGATCACCAAACAACTGACATGTTACTAAGTTTTCATCATCTCTTGGCTTTGAGCTCAGGGGCTCCACCAGACGGTCTTTACCTGTGAGCTAGGATTTTAGACCTAGCACCTTGTTGGTAACAACTAGCACCTGAAGTGTGGTCATCGACTCGATGGGCTCCCCCGACGGACTGACGGCGTCGGGAGAGTCGCAAATTAGGGATGCGCGTTCCCTTAGGGGCTGGATCCACCTCCGAAAGAAGGCTGCCAGGCAAGCCTAATCGGTAACCCCTCTCTTTCATTGATAATCCTCTTGGTCACTCTCAAGTTCGTACACTTCTTCCTACTCAGACTCGAGAACCTCCTCTTTCTCTGCCAATGGTAGAGGGGGCGGGGGCTTGTGGGAGAAGGCTAGGGCCAAGCAGTCATAAACATAAAGCCACTTCTTTGCCCAATCTAGGACATTAGAAGGGAGATCGATGTGATGATGTATGCTAGGTCAAGGTAAGCAGAGGAGTGAGCACTACTGCTTTTGTCGGCGGCGGAAAAGGGACGGACCATCTCCACCCTTGGCTAACCTATAAGGGCAACTAATATGAGTCAAAAACCCTTATGGACCATGGGCTTGAGGCCCAAAATTGCTGGTGAAACTGGGTGGACCAACATTTGGGCCCCACCAAAGCCCAGCATAGCCCACCAAACCAGTGGGTCCAGTTGGTGATTCTGTCTCAGAATCATGAAAGCTAAACCCTACCATTTCTAGAGTGAGGGGGATGTTCAGGGGGTTGCCAGCCGATCCTAAAACCTCAGGCCTCGAGGCTAAGTAAATCCTTCGAATGTTCGGACAGGCTCCAAGTACCTTATTTCAGCGGATGTGTGTCCCTCTGGGGGAACCAGAAAATTGCTCAGCCCATGGCTACAACCAATGTACGAGCTCCTGAAATCTAGAAAAAGAGTTCCATGATGTGCCCCAACTAGTCAGGCTTTGCCCTATTGCTTTTGGATAGCGGACGTCACCTATTCTACCCATTATTAACTTGACAAAATAGCATACACCATAGCCCCAGAGGCTTACATGTGTTGGCTATTGGCCCAAGTAATCCTTGAGCTCTCGGGATTGCTGGCTTTCGAAGCCACAAACGACTGCACTTGGTCATAGTTAAATTTTAGATCAAGTCGCCTTGCATAACCCATAGTTACACTAACTACCCATCGGGCCAGGAAGGGGGCCGTGAAAATGCAAGGTCAGATTCGACTGAACGAAAATCTTCAAACCACCCGATCTAATCGGAAAATGGGTAGTAGTGTTCAAAATCAACAAAAGTCATGCTTTTTCGATTAAACTCTACTGCCTCTTACATCATCATGCTTATAATAACCAAAATCTATCTAAAACTGCTATAGTTATGATAAACCTTCTAAGTATAAGTTTGACTTCGCCACTCAAGTGATGGATAGCTCATGAAGTGTAGAAGTCAGATAAAGGTGCACCATGACCCTCACTCTTCCTTCAACCTTCATGAGCTCGAACGATGCTTGGAAGATGTTTCTGGGAGTCCCACATCGTGGAGCTTCCTCTAACATCCAAGAGGAGAAGAAGCCCCGTGAGGAGGGCGGCTTGCACCATCTTCTATGGCATTAGGGAGGAGCGAATGGAGTCAACTCGGTGGCGTCAAGCCTCCGAACTGATACACGAGAGCACCTAGGTCAAAATCTATGGTTTAAAGGGTTTCTCAAAAACAACAAGCTGCCCTTTGCCCTATAGGATTCCCTATAGATATCCTAATCGGGGAGCTCTCGAGCGCCGACCACCGGAGAGCCTAGCCACCGCATCTTCTGTGACCCAGGCCACTAATGGTATTGTTCCTCCCCATCTTCGTGGAACTTTCTCAAACACCCAAGGAGAATGTCGTCGCCAGGCCACTATGGAGCCTGATCTCGAAAGCCTTCTCCCAATGCCAGCGCAATCGCCAAAAATCACCGTGAACCATGGCGCACAACTAGAATCGCCACTCTCACACCCTGTCTAAGGCTAAGGGATTTGGGGAAGAAAGGAGAAGTGAGACTCACTGGCCTCCCTACCCCTTGCTTAAATAAGAGCCCTAAGGATGGTAGTGGGGGAGTGGGTGGTTGGCATTAAAAACGCACTCAGGCATCGAGAGGGTTTCATAAAGTAAAAGCATGGGAAATGGAACGGTTCGAGTTCCCAGGAACCACTATCCTTATCTTTTACATGATTCAATGACACGCAAGCGGTGCATTCAAATGGCTAGGAGACTTCCACATGAAGGAATCCTAAAACTCAGGAAGGCATTACTACCAGTCAATGCAACCCCCACAATCATCCTGATACTCAGGACCTTCTGATAGTATTCAAGGATCTTGGTACCCGAGAAGTGTTCGTTAGGACCTATAGTACCCGAGCGTTACAAGGACTCATAGCACCCAAAGGATGGTATAGCTCTATGAGCCCGTCATTAAATCCTATGAGGGCTATTGTCAAAGATATATATCTGGCCCATCAACAAAAGACGACCGAGGAGGAAGCCTATGAGGACTAGGTGCAACTACCAACTTGGAGATCACGACGTATCAAGGATATCTGCCGCCATCACAGCTATGGTAGGATAGAAATGATTTGTTGTAACAAACTCAGAATGCAATCTATAGCACCGATCGCCCTCATTGTAACCCTACCTCTCTGCCTATATAAAGAGGGGTAAATCGTCACTGTTTACACCAAAATTTGGAGAAGAATATAGGAAAATCGAGGCTTCCAGAATTGTGTCAATCAAGCACTCGATTGCATGAAGGGTCGATATCAGCTGATGCACTAGAATCGGCTCTCTTTGAATGACGTCAGCAAATAATGATGATGGGCTATAGTTGGCATCGAGAGATATAGATCGGACTCTACAAAAAGGGAAATATTAGGGTCCAAGTTATCTTAAGTTAGGAATGCTTTCTTTTGTATCGAAGATTGTATGAGTCGTACTCAAATAGGATTCATGGCTCCGGGTATAAATATTGGACCCCGGATATTGTAACACACACAATCAATCAAATACAAGTTACTTACTTTTTCAGCTTCGGCCACCCCTTAGGAGTAGGAGTAGAGTAGATCTCGACGAGTTCTTCAGCGAGCAGGGCTGCATCTGTTCGGCCGACCTCCGGCTTGTCTGTAAGTATCATCATGGCTTATACTTTTGTTTGTATGGCTGCATCAATCCGATCGACCTCCACTACGACTCTGGTATAAGCTAGTTATCGACTCTTGTCTAGTTCAAGTATGGCTGCATCAATCCGGTCGACCTCCACTGCTTAAACTAGATTAAGGTCAAGTTATCGGCTCTATCTAAGGGTGGCCTATCATAGAACCGACCAATTTATAAGAGTGCAAGTACAAAAACAATCGCCAAAACGATCAAATTCTCGTACTTGAGCCCATATAAACCCGGTAGTCAACTGAAACCATGAAGGATTTCAAACCAACTTGCATACAACCAAGATCACAGTAATTCAACATAACATATCATGTGTTACAACATTTCACAGATGGTTTGCAATTAGATTACAACACCTTAGAGTCATCGTTATTACAAAACAAGTCTTGTAAAGTATGTGGAAGCAAATAGTTTAACTTACACACCTGAGTTCAAATACAAATACCAGTTTGCTGATCACAACCCACAAAAGCATTCGGATAAGAGAAACATAGATCATGCCCGTGATCTAGTCTTCGTCACCTACTGGGTGGAGACAATACTTACAGAAGCCCTGATATAGAAGGTCATATGCAACAAGAGGGAATAAACCCTGAGTACGAGAATGTACTCAGCTAGACTTACCCGTTGGAAACCAAAACAAATGACACCAAGGATCATGCATAGCTTAATTTAGTGGATCTGGCTGGCACTTTCTTTTTGCAGAAAAACATAAGTAATAATGAGCAACTCTTAACCTGAGCTAGCAGTGACTTTTAGCCATTAACCTATCATCTATATTAGCACCTGTACTAAACAATCATTTGATTAAGATGCAAACATTAATAACCATAGCAGGTATAAATCATGGCAACATTATCATCATCATCCATTTAACCATATTGTTAAATTAATTGAATCTACGTTACCGTTGCTCAGTCAAGTTCTCACTATCCAAGAGAGACAGCGATTTGAATCGATTCCTATCAAGCTGGAGGGGTATTCCTAAACACAAACCCTGCTTCCCCCGTCAGGGTCGCAAACAAGTCACCTTTGGCACAATCTAGGAGTCGCGAGTCCGAACAGATCGGCATTCTCAGAGAACCACTCTGCCAAGGTTGCTCAGGACTCTAACCCACCTTGGACTTATGCCAATGGCTCTCCGCACATCCTTACTACCTCCAGAATGTGCGCCACTGCTCGTGTTCCCGGCCTAAGTTGAGCTACTAGGCTTCACGGTCGAAATGAGTTATCCGGTCAGCTAAGTGTTAGGCTGCATTCAACATGACATGAGGACGTACAGCGTATCGGTCCTTAAACGACACAGACGGAGTCACTATGTCCAACCCTACACAAGACTCCGCCCGGTCTTAATTCATTATTAACATGGTTCTTTTCCATGATAGCAAATATAGCCAACCATGATCCACCTCATCCTAAAGCTCGTAGGTGACAGGAAATCACCTGACTTCTACCACACTAAGCATGGCTAAGCATTTAACCCGTTCCTGAACTTAAATAGGATTCAAGTGCGGTACCTGGACAAGGATAGATATGTAATGCAACAATTGGTTCCAACCAATTCCTATACTTAATGCATCATCAACAATAAGAGATACTCAAGATATTTGTAAAAACATGGGAGACTTAATATGCTCTGGGGCTTGCCTTTCAGGAAAGAGGAAGGATGGTGGTCAGGGCACTCGGGCAACTCCTCCTCGACGGCTGCTTCATCGATTGCCTGCACCTTGGGCTCCTCCTCCTAGCTCGCTCCCTCGAACTCTAGAAGCGTCACTCCCTCCGGCACACCTATTGCATGTATGCGCAAGATAAATATCATGGATGCACATGAACAAAGTTAGAAATGCTCGGGGAATGCACATGCTTATTGCAGTCCGCATTTTCCGACTTAAGCTCTATTCAAATCACTTTAACTTACCAAGTTTATACAATATAATGTACAATTGCTCATCTTCAGTTAAGGACCTAGCACCTGCACCTAAGCATGTTCTCAAGTTAGTCTAGCACCTAAACAATCAACAAGAACATCGCAACTGAGCACACACACAATCATTCGTATTTTAGCAAAACAGGAACTTATATAGCGGTACAGTAAACTGACCAAAACTAGAGATCTACAAATCGAAATGATAGACAACAAGACAATTTGGAAAGCTTATGAAATGGCCTACAATTCATTTGCAGACCTCAAGGCATGATTCCAACCTTTACTAGGTCGAATTTACAGAACCACATAATCAGGTCCAACAAGACAGAGAGCAAGCAAAACTGTGATCTAACTTTGAATGACTGTAGCTCCTAAACTACTGGGCCAATTGCCACCAAATTTTGACAGGAGCTAGATACATAAGTTATCTACAACTTTTGTATTCACCACATTCCCAGCAAACTAAAATATCATGGAAAACTTTGTAAAGTCCCGAGAACTGTCCAGAAAGACATAATGCAAGGAAATATTTATTAACTTATGTTGCAAACAAATAATTGGACAAAACCAACTTTACTCACTTATCACACATATCACAAGAACACCAAAAAGTAAAGTGTTCACCACCAATTCATTTCTTTTAATGCCTTTCTTAATTTATTTAATTAATTAAGAGAAATGATAAACATATATGAGAACTACACAATTTAATCTACAAAAATTACAGTAGGTACTACATGCTCCAAGTAGAGTACTATAAACATTTCACATCATTTGAGCAAGTATAACATCCTACACAAAAATGACAAGACATAAAGGCTTAAAATGACATAATTAGGAAACCCTAGTGAAAAGTGTCAAGCAATAGATTTTATATTTTTAGTAGCATCCTTAAGGTACTAGAACATACCCCACAAAATTTCATGGTCATTGGATTCATAGATAAATTACAAAAATTCACACAAGGATCATTCAATGATAAAAGGAAAAATCTATAACTCAAAAACCATACATGCAATGACTCTCAAATTATTACCGAAGATTCTACTAAGCAAGAAGAGCTTACCAACAAAATTTCATAATTTTTGGAGCATAAGAACTCAAGATAAAATTTGAACAAGTTTGCATGCATTTAAAAACACATTTCAAGTTTCTATTTAATTCATCCAAAACTTCCACTACAAGTGTTCATGTTATATTTTTACTAAATACTACACTTCACTATGATCCTAACAAAATTGGAACCACCCAATTTGGATTTATAAAACTAGAGATACAATTTTTACAAAACAGCATCAAATCTAGAATAAATGAGCTAGCTTTTGAATACACAGTCATTGTCAGTGGGGTCCACATGTCAGCTGGGCCCGCATGGCAGTGAGACAAAAATAGAGCACGACAGTTAGCTCGACGGGGACCGGCGGAGCTCACCGACGGCGGCGTCTCCGGCGACGATGACGGCACCAATGTGACCGCCTCGACCTCCCGAACCTATCAAGCTACAAGGATGGACCTATTGCCGACGATCAAGACGACGGCGGCGGCCATGGCGGTGTGGTGGTTCGGCTCGGTGGTGTGACGGCGGAGCTGGCCACGGCAACATGACCCACTACTACGATGAGCTACTACAAGCTACGGTGGAGCTAACGCGCACACTAGCAAGGCAAGGGGTGGTCGGGGATGGGGTGGCCACGGTGATGGGCCACGGCGGTGGAACGCCAGCGAGGCTGCGCGCGGCGAAACGGCTTACCGAGCGTGGCTAGTGAGCAAGTGTGGACACAGCGTGACGGTGGGATCACGGAGGAGCTAGCGCAGTGGCACTTATGCGATGAGGCATGAGCTTGCGCCGTCAATGGCGACGGTGGAGCCGCGCACGCTGCTGCTGCTGCTGCTGTGAGCGGAGGAGGCGAAGGAGAGTGAATGAGAGCGCTGGGAGGGCAGAGGGACATGGCTTCAAGCGGAGGACACCGGGCAGCAGCGCAGGTCGGCCACGGTGCGTGGCAGCCACACGGCAGCAGAGGCCTGCGGCCGGTCGGTACTGTAGCAGGTCTAAAATTTCTATTCAGTTACCAAAGGTGACGACTGATAGCGCCATTTCCCCGATCCACAACTTCCAAACCATGATGATCTAGGCTCTGGTGCAATTGACAAAGTGGGAGATCTACATGAGGGCTACAACTTTGCCAATTGGAGCTTGAGCTGATTCAGGTTGGTTAGGGAGCTACAAGGCTCACAAGTTGGGTACAGAAAACTAAAACTCGATTTTATGACTTAGAATATTTCAGAGTCTCCAATTGAACCACAAAACTGACTTGTGGGTCCCTTTAGAGCATGTTCTGCACATTTTCATGACTTGGCTCCTAAACAAAGTTTGTTCCTTATAAAATTTGCTACAACTTTGCTTTAGCTTACTCAGACATGCAAACACTCTAAGCTATACTTTTTAAATAGTCAAACTCAGGAGCTCTAGGGGTCCACAATAGTCAAACCATGACTTGGAAACCTAATTAGGTAGAATGATCAACATGAACATTGTTCCTAATGACATTCTAAGTATAACTAAGTTGCTTAAGAGAATAATTAGCCACACCACACCTTGGTCACACCAAAATCAAGCATCACATGTATTGAAACAAGGAAAAACAAGTGACTTTGTTACTTCTGTTTCAAAACCATGTTTCATGTGTTTCATGAGTTTGTGGCATTGTACTAGCTAACCATGTTTCACTAAAGTGTGTTGCACATGTTGCACTTGAGTGTTACACACTATGCATTTCCTAAAACAATCACACATAGACTGTAACAATATGTTGCAATGTTTTAAAAGCATGTTTCATACAATTCTAACTCATGAATGGATGAATGATGCTCATGTTTATGAAATGCAAGTGCAAATGTGGAAGCCAAACACCTGGGGTGTTACATGGCATCCTTTGGGTAGATTCATTAAGTTACCGATATTGCTTATTGCTTTCATTATTTATTTAATTACAGCAATATCACTTTGCCCGATTGGGATTGATCTAGATTGGCTTTATATCCTGTTTAACCCATCGTTTATTAATCTGAACTGATCTAATCTACACCTTAAATGATGAGTTATGTTTTATGGGCTATTTTATGTCAATCTTGATTGTGCATAGTGTGCGGTTAAGGCATGACGGGTCTTGAATAGATCTATCAGCTAACAAAAACCGTTCCATGGCCTGTTATCATGGCCTGTGTGATTCTGCCTCACACCCCACTGTTAGCACCGTGGAGCGAAGACCGTTATTTGGTAGATCTGTTCCTGATAGGGCATGACCTTAATTGTGCGCTATGCCTAAATTGGCTATTTTAGCCAATATCGAGTGCTTTCACATATACAGTTCACGCCATGAGACCATTGAAGTAAGGGTAGGTTGAAAGATATGTTAGCCCCATGATCTTATTGTTGTATTATGGCCTACATCATTCTGCCTCATGTGCCACTGATATTAGTAATAAGTTAGGGTCATCGAATCTATTGTTGTTTCTACGGCCTGCATGATTCTGCCTCATGCCCCACTGGTCATAGCAATAGATGAGATCTAATATGTTCATTAGATTTATCTCTATTAAATGGTTAAATGATGATGAGCTATTTCTGAATCTTTTATATAAAAAGGGATTCGGTTACTTGCAGTCATTGGCTTAGCATAAACTGATTAGTGTTGACATCCTATTGTCATTGACTAATATTTGTCTAAATAACAATATTCATCCTGAATGATAACCAATTTTTCTTCCATAATTCCATGAGCTTTAACTGATTTATTCTTATGAGTATACTGGAATCGGCTATTTAGTCGATCTCCTTCCACATTGGCTCTCAGAGCCGTATATTCGGAACTGTCTGGCAACACCTGCATGTTCCGCCTTAAATTATTGATTAGCTTTCCCTCCTTGTCAGTTGTAGGGTCAAATTGACTAGCACATCTCGGGAGGAGTACGCAGGATTGACCATCCCTATGTTAAAGCCAGGTAGATCTCTAGCTCCATCGATCAGACCCTTCCGGCTTGCTCGTGTGCCCAACACAAGATGAATTTTCGTGCCGACACACGTTCTAGCACACCTGGTGGGACACCACAATCATCATGGCAGCTTACAACAACGATGACATCCTTGTTGTACCTTATGAAGACCTACCTGATGGAGATAAAGATGTCATCAGTAAAGCTATAGAAGAATTTTAGAATAAGTGCTTGTTGTCCTACACCAAAACATGTGATAATACAATTGTTCAGAAATATCCACAACCAAGAGTTCTATTGCATGGGCAAACAGATGCAGATGAAGCTAAAGATAGGCGTTTCTTCACAGAAACTATAAAAAAATATGTTCGTGGTGCCATATCAAACCATAATGAAATTTTCTTGAACATATTCCACAACACCATGAAGGAGGTATTTCATGGGTTTCCAGTTGATCAGGTTGGGTCGGCTTATTATAACATTCCACATCCGTTGACTCAAGGAACCAATCAAGACGGTACCAGCTATCAAGAAGTAACACCAGCTAGTAATGATGATGTCCAGGCAGTTCAGAGTTCATCTAAGAAAGCTCAAGGTGCTATTACGAATCAAATACAGTATAATCCTAGATCATCAGTGCAGCATGTGCAATAGCCGATGGGGCAAGGTCAAAACTAGATGATTAATTTTGGCACATCAGGCCACATACCGTCGTTAGCTCAAAAAATAGCACCATCAATTCAAAGGATCCGTAGAGATAAAGATCCTAATGTCTATAACTAGAGACTTCAAGCAGCAAACTAGTAGAGGACCCAGCAGATAGAGATTCCACAAGGGTATAATTATGGCACAAATTACAATACCCTTCATATGATTCTGAATCTAGGGTACCAAGGTACCTAAAATTTTAATCCATAAATGGGTCAGTAGGTGTAGAGAAATCTAAATTCAAATGCTGATGAGTTGTTGTTGAGAGTGACTGAGATGATGAAGAATCAGTTCGGTCTGAAGCCAAAAGGGATGACCTTCTCGTACAAACGCCCATATCCAGAATGGTACGATTTGGTTGCTCTTCCTACAAATTACAGGCTCCTAGAGTTTGCCACGTTCACTAGCCAAGACAGCACAAGCACAATAGAACATGTCAGTCAGTATCTTACACAATTGGGTGAGGCATCCGTTGAAGAGGCCCATCGAGTTCGTTTCTTCTCCCTGTCACTGTCAGGGCTAGCCTTCACTTGGTTTTCATCACTACTAGTTAATTCCATTGTCAATTGGGCTAATCTAGAGAAGAAGTTTTATACATATTTTTACACTAGGATAGGAGAAAAGAGGATTACTGATTTGACAACTATAAGGCAGAAAACTAATGAATTAGGCACTGAGTTTCTTCAAAGATTCCAAGAGACCAGAAATTTGTGCTTCTCATTAAACTTGGCTGATGATCAGCTAGCTGCTTTGGCCATTCAAGGAATGTTGCCAACATGGAGAGAGAAGCTGCTAGGACAAGAATTTGACAACTTGGGTCAATTGGCTCAATGAGTGGCAGCGCTCAATAGCCAATTTCAAAGTATGCGCAGAGATACCTGATTCTAGAATAGTACCATAATGGCTGAAGCTTATAATCCATATTCAGTTGATGACAGCTATGAAGACGATGAAGAAGAAGAGGTTGCCACGGCTGAATGGAATTGGGGCAAAAAGATAGTAATGGTGCCAAATCCTTGGGGAAGAGGAGTCGAGGATAGCTGTGACTTTGATGTCACAAAATCAGACAAGCTCTTCTATTTCTTGCTCGAGAAGGGACAGATCAAGTTGCCCGATAATCATGTTATGTTGCCCCCTGATCAATTGAAAAATAAGAAGTTCTACAAGTTTCACAACGCTACATCTCATTCTACTAATGAATGCAGAGTTTTTCGGCAGCATATATAGAGGGCTATTCAGCAAAGGAGTCTCAAATTTGATACGCCTTGGAAGATGAAAGTTGATGATAATCCTTTCCTAGGAGATCAAAACATGGTTGATGCTAGGCTACTCAAAAGGAAAGGCTAAGGTCCTAACATCAACCAAATCAAGAGAAACCGGAACAGTCAATCCCGAGATGCAAATATTGGCTAATGAATACAGAGAATTAAAAGACATCATGACAAGCAAAAGAGCCGATATGAGCAGGGAGAAACATCAAAAGATGGGGTGACAAAGCCGCGGGTTACATCTCGAATTTTGTAGAATAAATGGCAGCGGCAGAAGGAAAAGGATTATCAGCATTAGTTAGAAGAGCAAGAATATCAGCATCAACAGGAAAAAGAAGAGGTATGAAAGAAAGCAAGTTGAATCACATTGGAATTGTCCTTTCTTCAGACATTGCTGGAATGAAGGTTTGAAATTGCCTACCAAAAATAACTGTCTAGAGTGCAGCAAACAATATTGGGAGTTTAGGCGATCTCAAGCCAACCGCCGGTCTATCCATGCTCAAGATGCATATCATCATAATAACATGGATCGGCGCTTAAAAAATGGAAGTGTTCATGATCGGCTTGGAAAATGAGTTGTTGATCAAAACTGGGCTAATTATGAAAGTATTGAAGAAGGATGTGTTTGTTAGGAAGGCCAATGGTGTCTAGGAGGTTTGACAAGAAGCCAGAAGAGAAGGGTGCAACGCCTAAGGAATAGAGAGTCGGAATAGGCTCAGGCATCCGGTAAACCTCAAGTATGGCATCCTAAGCAAACAGCCGATAGAAGGCAACCATCAGCTAATATTTAAATGACTTTTCTATTGCCATTAGAGTTCAGAGCTCCAGCAGATCAAGAAGTTTACTTAGATTTTGATGAATCAGAGTATGAGGAGATAGTTGCCAAGTTGATAGTTATACATCAGGCAATATTTGATAAACTAGTCAAGCATCGGCACTTAAAGGCTTTATATGTAAAAGGTTTTGTTGATGCAAAGCCGATGAACAAGATGTTGGTGGACGGAGGTGCTTCTATCAATCTCATGCCTTACACCACTTTTTGTAAACTTGGCAAGGGACCAGGAGATCTGCTTGAGACCAACATGATGCTTAAAGACTTTGGAGGTAATGCATCTAAGACCTAGGGGGCAATGAACGTCGAACTGACAATCAGGAGTAAGACTCTGCTCACCACATTCTTCATCATCGATGGAAAAGGGTCATACAGTTTACTCCTTGGTCGTGATTGTATTCATGCAAACTATTATGTGCCATCGACCATGCATTAGTGTTTGATTCAATGACATGGAGATGATGTTGAGTTGGTTCGCGCTGATGAGCCCGTAAGTATAGCAATAATCGATCCAATGTATTGGGAGCTAGAAGACTTTGAGTGTTTTTCTGGCAAGTTATGGGAAGGAGGCTTCATTAAGATTAGTAACAAAGGCCAACAGCCAATCCAAGCAATTAGCTCCGAGAGTCTATTTTAGTGGATAGTCATAGCTTCATGTCGGCCATTGGATTAAGGAAGAATAAGCATTGGTCTTGGAGATAGGCTTAGGCCGACGTATGTGAGCGATAAGTCGAATCATAAGTGCAATTCAGAGTTAATAGATCTATTAAAGGAAGTTTTGTTTCGCTTAATGAGATGCTTGGCCTGGATTGATCAATCGTTTAACCTTTGGTCTAAAAATTTCTGGTGCAACCTATCAATAGCAATCGATGAAAAATATTTGAAGGGATATTATCCTAGCATTTGATCAACACTTGATAGCCAATTCATTTAGTCATCGGCTCTAATAGCCGGTACCAAAAAGGTATCGCCTTTAGTTCAAAATAAACTTGAAGATATAAGAGGGCCGATATGATATGTATCACCTATAGAAGAAAAGCAGAAACAAAGACAATCATAACATATACAAGGGCATTGCACTGAGACACAATCATGGAAGAGCAAGAGATTTTGTTCATTAGTTCACCCTAAGTACAAACTAATCAAAGACCTTGTTCACCCCATCCTAAGCAGATGTGATGTCCACAATGGCCTCAACCGCATCGATGAATTCTTTGATCAAATCTTCATGCTCCTCAGGGTCGTCGCCCATCGGGAAGCTAGTCTCCATGGTGTGGAGTTCATACCTAGTTTGGACTTACGTCGTGGCCAACACCACTGATGCGCCGTGACGAACACCGTAGAGAGCGATCTCTTGGATACAGGCCGGGACGTCGTGGAGGTGTGCGTTGATAAGGGGGGCCCAATCGTTAATGGCATCCACGGCCGCGTTCGCCGCCAGTTGAAGGGACTCCAACTGCACCGTTAGGGCTAGCGATCATAGAAATAGGAAAGCTATCAATGTAAAGGCAATGGAAATCAGAATAAAAGCATTCCTAGAATTCATCTTACCCGCCACCATCATGTCGGACTTGGCCAGCCATGCTCGGACAGCACTAGCCTCTTCTTCGGCGGCATGAAGGGTAGCCTGAGTGTCGACATAGAATTTCGTCCCGTGCTGAGGACACACAAGCAAGCCAGAAGGGTCTGCTCGATGGAGCTGGAGATCCGCCTAGCTTTTGCGCAAAGGTGGTCGATCCTACGCACTCCTCCTATGACATGCCAGTCAATTTGACCCTGCAATTGACAAGGAGAGAAAGCTTATCAGTAATTAAGGGCGAAACATGCCGGTGTTGCCAAACAGTCCTGAATGTGTGGCTCTAAGAGTCGATATGGAAGGAGATCGACTAAATAGCCGATTCTAGCATATTTGTAAGAATAAATCAGTTAAAGCTCATAGGGTTGTGTAAGAAGAATCAATAATCATTATGAATATCATTATTTAAACGAATACTGGTCACTAGCAAAAAGATATCAACAGTGATTAGTTCATGCTAAGCCAATGACTATAAGTAACTGAACCCCTTTTTATGAAAGAAACAATTCATCATCATTCAACCATTTAATAGAGATAAATCTAATAAACATATTCGATCTCATCTATCGCTATGACCAGTGGGGCATGAGGTAGAATCATGCAGGCCGTAGAAACAACAATAGACTCGACGACCCTAACTTATTACTAATATTAGTGGGGCACGAGGCAGAATCATGCAAACCGTAATACAATAATAAGATCATGGGGCTAACACATCTTTCAACCTATTGCTACTTCAATGATCTCATGATGCGAACCGTTCATGAAAGCGCTCGATATCGGCTAAAACAGCCGATTCAGGCATAATGCATAGTTAAGGTCGTGCCCTCTCAGGAACAGATCTACCAAATAACGATCCTCACTTCATAGTGCTAACAGTGGGGTGTGAGGCAGAATCAAACAGGCCGTGATAACGGGCCATGGAACAGTTTTCGCTAGCCAATAGATCTACTCAAGATCAAACACGCCTTAACCGCACGCTATGCACGATCATGATTGACATAAAATAGCCGATAAAACATAATTCATCATTTAAAGTATAGATTAGATCAGTTTAGATTAACAAACAATGGGTTAAAAAAGATATAAGGCCGATCTAGATCAATCCCAATCCAGCGAAGTGATATTGCTGTAATTAAATAAACAATGGAAGCAATAAGCAATATCAGTAACTTAATGAATCTATCCAAAGGAACGCCACCCTTAGATAGAGCCAATAACTTGACCTTAATCTAGTTCGAGCAGTGGAGGTCAACCAGATCGATGCAGCCATACTTGAACTAGACAAGAGTCGATAACAAACTCATACCAGAGTCATAGTGGAGGTCGACCGGATCGATGCAGCCGTACGAATAGAGGTATAAGCCATGACGGTACTTACAGACAAGCAGTGGAGGTCGACCAGATCGATGCAGTCGTACTTGCTGAAGAACTCACCAGGATCTACTCTACTCCTACTCCTAAGGGGTGGCCAGAGCCGAAAAAGTAAATAACTTGTATTTGATTGATTGTGTGTGTTTTTACAATAGCTGGGGTTTGGTATTTATACCTGGAGCTTAAAAATGAATTCTACTCGAGTATGACTCAGTACAATCTTTGGTACAAAGAAAACATTCCTATTTTAAGGTAACTTGGACTCTAATCTTTCTTCTTTTGTAGAGTCTGATATGTACCTTCTTGATGCCAACCATATCTCATCATTGTTATCTACTGATGTCATTCAGAGAGAACCGATCCTAGCGTCGCATTCGACCCGGCAAATATCAATCCTTACTCAATCAACTCCTTGATTGGCATAATCTTGGAAGCCTGTGAGTTCCCGCGCTTCTCTCCCAAATTTTGGTGTAAACATATGCCTCCCAATTTTTGGATAAAATAATTTTATCCCAAAATTCTAGTTCATTGGTTTACCATGCCGTAACTGTACTATCATGAGATATACGCATGACTCCTGACTTTTTGACCTGAGTTTTATATAACATCCCAATAGTATCTTTTGCAACCTACTCAGCCTGTTCGCTTTCTCCTTCCTCAAGCCAACTTTAACAGCCGACGCCGTCATCGCCAAGGCCCCAAACCCTAGCAAACCATCTGTTCTAACAAGCCATCATCTAAGCGATCCTCGCTAGATTTAAACCAATTTTTGACCGTGATGGCGACCATCGACCACGTCCCTAAGGTATGTCTCCAAGTTTCCATTCTCCAATTATCGGCCGCTACCTTGTATTTCTTTTCTTCTCAAACTTATTTCGTCCGATTTCTTAGGAAATGAGGAACGAAATCTTGATTCCATCAGCCGTTTCCCCCAATATCTATTTTCTTGGGCCTATGGGTGATCCCGATCCATCCGATTTCATTCACTAAGAAACCAACTAAATCCCCTTCAAACATTCTACAGTGGATTTGTCCTCTTGAAATACCAAAACTCTCTTCAGAAATTGGCCAAAGATGCCTAAGGGATGGAGAAATTGGTTCCACAGGATGTCCGAGAAAAAGGGTGGAGAATGGGAACTTTATGATCTGAATCAATGATTGACTCTTTCATTGTCCGGGATGGAGAGGAACGACTCACTTCTAATTGTTGCATCTTATTTTTGGTCTAATGCCTTGAAAGCTTTCATCTTTGGTCATGGCCCAATGACCATCACCCTAGCCGATGTTTACATATTGACTGATCTTAGAATAATTGGATCAATGTAGCCTTATGAGTACTTGAGTGCTGGCTCCAAGAAGTTAGCCAAAATAGCAGACTGCATAGGATGGGCCGGTTACATTCTGAACCACATTGAAGATGGATCAGCTGTCAGCGAAAGGGAATACGCGGCTTTTTCTGAACATGTGGTTGGAAAAATTTATTTTCTACGGGTCATCTTGTGGTCCAACCTACAATCACAAACTCATGGCGGAGCACCTAGCATTAGGCAAGGATATCCCTCTTGGAAAATATCTGCTAGGAGCTGCTTATCATCTAATGTACCAGGTGGCTGCTCAATTACTAAATAATGAACTAGTGCATACCGTCAGTGGCCCCTGGTGGCTAATATAACTGTGGCTTAACTTGTATATGCATAAGTTTGTGAGGCCTAATCTCAAAAGCCTGAGTTTCCCTTCTTCCAATTTTGATGAAGAATATAGAGGTGAAGAAGGAAGAACTCGGTAGTGCATGAGCTATGGTGAGGCTGCATCGGCCATAACAATTAATTTCGATATTGGCCACCTCTTCAAGAAGTTTTATAGAGGATTTGGTGTAGACTTCCTAACTTGGCTACCATATGATGATGAGAATGATGAGCTGGCCTTCCCATTCAAGTTTCAATTTGAGTCGGGCTGTTCGAATGATGTGGCAGCTGCAATCTTCAATTCTTTCATCAAGCCCTATGTTCTTCCAGTCGAGTTTCGTCATGGCCGTGGCAAAATGGCCATAGGTTCTTTTATTCCTGGCAATCTTCCAGTGTATGAGTTTTACAACACATCCTTTGTAGCTCGTCAGTTTGGTTTTGGTCAATTGCCTCCTCAGCTATTCTTCAAGGACATACTGAAGCCTCGGGAAGATATTAGTGAAGTGTTGGAAGCTGGCAGAGTTTTTCAACTAGGATCAGATCTCCCTTCCCTCTGTTTGCATGATTGGATTAGAATCAGCCTTTCTTCCACTCCCTTTGACTCTTGGTGGCAAGAATGGCGCTCCCATCTTTTCTATGGATCGGTCCATCCTTTGTGTATATCCCTAGATGGAAAATTTACTTCTGATGGAGAGGTAATTTGCTACTTCTCTTCAAGAAAACTGCTTGATGAATTCCTCTGTTAACCATCCTAATTGACCTTTTCAGGATGTTGAATTCGATCCTCCGAGCTTAGATAGGAAAGGGCGTCCTATAGATTACCAACCACCATGCCCGGTTTCAAGAATGGGATCAGCTGCACCTTCACTGAAGAAATTGATGAAAACCCCTGCTACCCCCATAATTGTGACTTATCAATCTTCAAAGCGCAAGGTGGTCTAAGGGGCAACCCAGAAAACCACTACTAGGAAGAGACTCTGTATAATGAGACCATCAGCTAATCAGGTAAACAGTTCACCTCCTTCTCAAAATGATATTCACTTGCTGACTTCATCCCTTAATAGCTATCGAGCATTGCATCCCAACCTGTTCTGGGTGCGGAACTACCATCCCAGGTGTTTGACTCAGCACCAACTAAACTCCCATCAGTTGTTCCATGAAGGGAGCCGATCTTGGTTGAAATAACTGATACTTCCACAATAGTAGAAAATGTGAGTTTTATCTTCGATGCTTACCGAGGTATTTTCTTTAACTTCCTTCATTCAGTCTTCTACCCTTCATCTTATTTCCTATTGTGCCAGATACTTCCTGACAAAAGACCTGTGTAAGATCGAGAGCCTAACAGTCTGCTCAACGACCCTGTTGATGTTGAAGGTGGCCTTGTTGCCGCCAACACTCAGACTGTTGATTCCCTAGTCCGACAAACAACTGATGGTGAGGGAGTTATTTGTTCAATATATCTTTGCAGTAAACATGAACTAAAAATCTTCCAATGTTTGCAGATGCCGATGTTGAGATTTCTAAGCCAATTCAACTAGATATTACTGGTGCATCGTCAGCTGTTCCTTCCCTTCAAATAGAGGCTACCACAGAAAAGGTGATGTACCTCATTTTACTTGTTCATTCTATTATAAACTGATCCAATCCTTCTAATCAAGTTTTCCCTACATGGGCACTCGATCCTCTAGCACGGAGCTACTCTTTCAATCTTGAGGAATATTTTGATGAAGATGAGATCAGATCGTCAACCACTTCCTCTAGCGAAGCTTTGCCAGAGGAGACCAGAAATTGGCTAAGAAATATACTGCCAATATTTGAGAGGAATATAGCCGATTTGGTCCAAGATACTGATTCAACGCAGAGAGTCTTCTTGGCTATTAAGGGTGATCCATCCCTAGCTCTCTCTAGAGTCTTGTCATCTTTGTCTATCTTTCAAGATTAGGCTTTGGAGGTGAAAAAGACTCAGAGAAATTTGTCCAACCGTGAAGCCCTGTTGGCCAGGGGGAACTCCAATAGGCAAGAGGCTAAAGAGCTGGCACATTTGATTAATGACTTGAAGAACTCCTCCCTCAGTACCGATCCAGAGTTGTCCCAATTGGAAATCAAGCGTGTAGAACTTGAGAAGGAGCTAGAAAACATGAAGGCTACCATTGATCATCGCAAGTCCACTCTAGCCCAATACCTGATGCCATCAAACAGAAGAAATAGGAACTATTGGCCAAGGTGAAAGAAGGAAGAGCCATCCAAAGCAGCCTTGAGAGCGCTCCTAGAACAGCCGAAGAATATGAGCAACTTCATTCACATAGGATTTCGAGTTGGAAGTGAATGGAGGGTCAAATGACTGATTGAACGCTGGTCTGGTTGTGACCAGACGCTGGAGGGTGAGTTTGGTTAGTTCATTTGATCAACTACAACCGTCGAGTACTGACCGGATGCTGAACAGTGAAGTGACCGAACTCTGGGTGCCAGCGTCCGATCAACATTAGTAAGGTTCCAGAGAGGGTTTTTCTTGACCTAACATGTCCGATCGGTGCTGACCGGATGCTAGTTAGAATCTAGTACCTGACCGAACGCTGAATAGTGAAGTTATCAGACTCTGGGTGCTAGCATCCAGTCAACATCAATAAGGTTCAAGAGAGGGTTTTTGATGACTGGACACGCCCAGTCAGTGCTGACCGAACGCTGGTCAGAGTTTGATTAGAGCTTAACGGCTCTCTCTAACATAGTGGTGGGCATAACTGACCGGAGCATCCAATCACCCTGACCAGAGTGTCCAGTCAACCTGTAAAGTGCTGACTCAGCCACCAAACATTATGTTTTGAATGAGGGGGTATAAATACTTACTCCACTCATCCATGGGAGGTCTCTTGCCCATTTGTTTAGCTGAGAAACACCTTTGGAGTGCAAGAGAGAGCAAGAGCCTAGTGAGGTGATTGAGATTTGAGAATCCAAGATTAAGGACCTCATTAGTGCATAGAGAGTAGCAAGTGTGCATCCACCCTTCTTATTAGGCTTGTCTTGGTCAAGTGAGAGTTTGTGCTTGTTACTCTTGGTGATCGCCATCACCTAGATGGCTCGGTGGTGATTGGAAGCTTGGAGATCATCCGACGGAGCTTATGGATGACCCAAGTCAAATTGTGAGCGGTTGTGGGTGATTCACCACGATGGAGTGTCAAAGAATCAGCCCGTAGAGAGCACTTGATCCTTGTGTGGATCAAGGGGGAGCTACACCCTTATGCGGGTGCTCCAATGAGGACTAGTGGGGAGTGGTGACTCTCTGATACCTTAGGAAAACATCACCACATTCCTTTCCCTCTCTTTACTTTGAGCATTTACATTTGAACAATTCATTTCATGTCTTTACATTCCTAGAATTGCCATGATAGAGTAGGATTGGAATCTAGGGTGCAAAACTTTTGTGCGTGAGATCAATAGAAACACATTCTAGGCACAAGGGGTGAAGTGGGCTAAGTGTAGGGATTATTTATTGCAAAGAATTTAGAATTAGCCCAATTCACCCCCCTCTTGGGAATCTTGATCCTTTCAGGCTTGCATGTTAGCTTGGTAGTGTCGACCTACTTATTCAGTATGAATGTATGGAACTCAAGTTGGATTCCTTTCAATCCGAGTACTGGCTTTGTGCTTTTCTTATGTTTTCTAAGTGCATAGTTTGGCTTTTTCAATGTAAATCTCCATGCCTTATTATTCACCATCGAACTAAAGTTGGATTCCTAGCATTATGCTTTTCATAGTTTTCAAAGTGCGTAGTTTGGCTTTGTTTCAATGTACATGCCAAAAGTTAAAATTATGTGCCTTATTGTTCATCACTATATCATACGGCGGTCTTCTGGTGGTAACAGGACCCAGCCACCAATGATGGAACCGTGCATTCACCACCGCTTAGTTGCAAAATTTTGAGTCCCGTATTTGAGCCCTCCTACATGGGACTGATTAAATTTTGATTCCCACATGTCGTAAAATTAAAGTTATGTAGAGAGCAAGCAACCCCCAGCCCCCAACACCCCCCATCGCCTTCCCTCCCCAACACATACCTTTTCTTGTCCTCATTGCGGTTGTTCCTTAGCGCCACTCCTGCTCATCACCACTGCTCAGCAGCGACACAACACTGGCAGGACAGCTCTTGCTCCACGCTGGTGCACATCGCTAGCTTGCCCACACAGACCCACCGGTGACCGAGCTGCTGCTGTCACTAGCATTGCCACTCATGCTCACCATCACTATATCCAAAGGCAAGTGTATTTCCTCAAAACTCATCTTCTTACTAAAGTTTATTGATGCAATTCCATGATAGGGAAGCCTTATCTCTTTGGGTGGTGGTGTTCTTCTAGATGAAGGAGGCCCCCAACAAGAGGAACACAATGGACAACCTACCAGATGATGTGCTTGCTGACATCTTCTCCCACCTCCCCACCTAGTCCTTATGGTACTACAAGTGTGTCTATCGCTCTTGGAAGCGCATCATCTCTGACTCCTATCATCGTAAGAAGCTTTCCCAGACTATCATTGACTTCATTCTATGATAGCTGGTGGAAGGGCAATCACCACTTTCACTGCCGTAGAGATAGAAGCGACTATGTTATGCTTCCACTGCCGGTTGAACAGATAGCAAGGCCTCCTGAGGAAGGAAACTGGCATTTGAAACTTCTACCACCCATGGGTTAACAATAGATGTGGCAGTGGTATTTTCTCCATCGCATAAAAAGTTGAGCCGACTGGATAGGCATTCTAGCCGCTGGCCCTACATGACCATTTGGTCTACCAGTGATAGTAAATTGAGCGAGTTTTTTTGCAAACTACCCACAACACAGTTGCATCACCATTCCACTTCTCCATCTTCAAGGTTGGCGCATTGTTCCTCTCACCCAGTTTATGTGAACCATTGCACACCTCGCACAGCACCACCGCCACCTCTCGCATGATCGACGCATTATTCCTCTTGCAATTTGTGTGAACCATTGCACGCCTCGTGCCACAAGATCCAAAGGCAAGGATAATGCTTTCACACTGCACTAATGGATCTTTGTCGGATTATATTCCTCTTTAGTGATCTCATTACTAAGGAAGCTCTCGTCCTACTACACAATGACAATCGTAGGCTCTTCGAAATGGAGGCGGCCACCAACAATAGGAACACACTGGCTAGCCTCATAGAGGATGTTGTTCTAGAGATCCTCTACCACCTCCCCGCCTGCTCCTTGTTGTGCTACAAATATGTCTATCGCTCCTGGAACTGCCTCATCTCCAACAACCATAAGGTGCTGCCCTAGACTATGGTTGGCTTCTTCTACGATGGCGAGAAAGGCGAGCAAAACTTCACTAGCATCACCAGTGAACACCCTAACTTGTCCTTCTTGCCCTTCCCCATTGACAAAGTAGCTATCTTAGATTGCTACAATGGCCTCATCCTGTGCTTGTGCATTGAGGTTGTTGGATCCTGCTATGTCGTCTGCAATTCGGCAACTAAGAATTTGTGGGTACTGCTGCCTAGCATCTATGCTGTTGGTCAGGCTCAATTAGGGTTTGATCCGATAGCCTCCTCGCACTTCCAACTGATTGAATTGGTGGAGGAGGAGGACGTTAAGTGCCTAGGTGTGGAGACCTACTCATCTTAAACTACAGCATGGATCTATCAGGAATCTGAATGGGGCCAAGACATTGATGATGTGATACGTTCAAGATCAGCAAGTGTGTTTCTTAATGGTTGTCTGCACATTATGGGGTACTCTATGATACTTGTTATGGATATGGAGGGAAAGACATGAAGGAAAATTCCTAGGCCTCGTGGTACTCTGCCCTCCATCCATCATGCTCAGGGTCACTTGTGTGTATGTACTATTGGTGGTGTTAGTGGTCACAATATGTCCTAGCTTTTAGTCTGGATTCTTGAAGACTATGCAACTAATAAATGGGCATTGAAGCATACTATCAGCACACTAAAGGTGTTTGGAAAGACTAATATTAAATTTGGTTATGTGGATTATTTTTCAGCCTACACAGCGATTACAATTCACCCAGAATGGAATTTGATTTTCTTTGTTGGGGCAGAAAGAACAATCATCGCATATGACATGGATCGAAGAAAAGTTCATGTCATCCCTGCTAGTGTCGACCGTAGCTATGGTAGATGTAAAGTCCTGGCATGGTTCATGAGCAGACCTTATGTTGGTATTTATTAACACACATAGATAAATCCACAAGTGCACGGATACCGCTGTAGCTTTCACCCGGAAGTATTCCAAGTATCGTATCCATAGGGAAACATGTGATACTAACTATGGTATAACTTAACTAAGGGTATCAACAAGGTTAGGATAAACAGGAGCGTAGAGAGGATAACTAAGGTTCTCTTGTTCTGACCTCGGTAAGCTATGTCTTCTACTATTCAACTGGGGACATTACTAGGGAAGGACACCAGCACAGGATGCTTTCCTTCATATCTAGGTACTACTTGACCTAAAATCAGAAGGTGGACTATAGAGGATTCAACGAGGCTATAAGAGTCACCCTCACAAGCTACCACCGATTCGAAATGTAGGGTGCATCCATGATTAACCCAAGTCCAAGCACCATGCTTACACTTATGATTAATACTTTACTCCCTCTGGAACAGGATTAAAGCACTCAAAAGAGTGACAATCCTGATGAACAATATAGACAAGATGCTTACTTGAATCAGGAGTTGATTACCCGAGAAATCTCAGAGGTAAGCTCAGATAGAACTTGGATCCACCAAGGTACAAGCCGTAGAGAGAGAGCACCAATAGGCTAGCACCTCCAAACTCTTCCCTCACTCTCTATCTCACTATTTCTATTATAAGAATAGATCCTATGAAGGACCTATCTTCTCTTGATTGCTAGCTCTGATACTAAAGATATGAATTAGGGTTTCAGGGATGGCTCTTCTGGAGGGGGTGCAAGGCTGTATATATAGGGGGTAGCATCAATTCTAGACCCTAGGATCAAATCGACTTAAAAGGACGGTGTAGATGCAATCTAGAAGGTGGTGAAGAATCAACACTTGAAGCAGAGGGTGACTGGTGTGGTCACTGGGCCGGCAGGCCTCCATGTGGGGCGGGCCAGCCACACATGTCATCCCCTCACAGTCTTCTTCGGTGGGTTGCCTTCTGGTGTCCTCTAGAACCTTCTAGAGTTGTTTTTGTCATGGATAATTATGATTAAAATTAACAATTAGGTCCACCTTGACGGTTTTCTAGATAAACCTTGCTAAAAACACAGATTCACCAAAACTCGTGGAATTTATTAGTTTAAACCCCTAGACCTATGTTTGGTGATGGAATTAAGTATATATGCAAGATATGTTGATGGTTTATGATTGATGTTAATGACCGTCAACAAGCTCCCCCAAGCTTAACCTTTGCCAATCCCTGAGCAAAGCTAAACTCAACAATGGATCAAGAGTTGCTACAATGTTTTCACGCCTCAAAAGTACACATGCGTTCAATCAAGAATTCTCCTCTGGATTAGAATAAACTTATCAAACTTTCAAACTTACCTAGATTACCTTCAACAATGGGGCTTCTTAGCCTTCACTTGGATCTTAAGCAATTGAAAGACAGAACGATCAAGTCAAGCACTATGTCTCAAGTTCTTTGTTCCACCATTGTTCTAGAGTTTTTATAAGTTTTCAAAATAAAACTCAGAGATTCCATTGTATGACACTCTCAAGTCTCTCAATATATGTGGTATTTGTGGATCCTCACCAAGGCAATAAAGATGTTACACCTTTTTCTCTTTCTACCACTAAGGCTTATGTGGAGTTCATAGGTAGGGAGAAAGCTAGAGCATACTTGCAATGCATATATTGTGAAGTCAAACAACGGATCAAAAGAGAGATGAGTCATAAAATCAAATTAAGATGTGCATGTGTGTGGATATATGGTGGATAACCTAATACTACTATGCTCCTTGAAAACATATCTCTCTTTTGAAACATCAAAACAATTGCAAGAGAACAGGGGCTATCTTATTCATCTCTCTCTCTTTTTAGGCGGGCATCTAAGTACCCATTGTTTTAAATATCTCGGACACTTTTGTGTCCATTTTTTTCAACACTCTTATTTTCTCTTATTCTTCCATTTTTTATGAATAACTTTTGCATAGCCCCATGCCTCTTTTCTACAACAAAACTTTTGAGAGATAGCAACAAGAACTTGGAGTATTTATTTGGTGGATGGAAAACCTATCAAGTATATTTTTGTGTTCGCTCCCAGTGTAGGAGTAAAATATTTTTGGGTGGATCTAGATGAAAGGCTTGTTTTTACACCTACCCCCAATGTAGGAGTAGTGCATATGTGGGTGGTGTGTACGTGATCTTGATTTTAAGAGCATGACAAACCTCTCATAAGGGTCAACAAAGCTTGACAAAACTCAATGCAATTACAAGCAGCATATATGTGAAAGTTTTTCTAGCCTAAATAACATGTACGGCTCTGGTGGGAATTCAAGCTTTGTCATACATGAACTCATCATGTAGCATTTTTGTGTTTTTCAAAAGATAAATATCCAGAACTTTAGTGTCACTTGGAACAGGATAAACAACAGATTAGACCTTCTCATATCATATCCGCCAATTACCTAGACTTAGATCAAGCATATGCTACTCACGAGTTTCAAGTTTAGAGTAAATCCTTATATCAAAACAATTTTATCCAAAACTCGGGAGAATTCGAGACTGAAAACTAGGTACTTGAAAGAAATTACAGCAGAGCAACTATTCATCATTTCACATTTCAAGGGATTATTCTAAGTCCTCTTTACTTTATTCAGCTCTTAAAAACAAATTAAATCAAACTAAAAACACCTTTTATTTTGTTTTTCATTCATCATTTTTAACTATTTAAAAAAACTAAAACTAAAACAAAAGGGGAAAGAATACTTACCTAGATACACGGGAGTGCTTCTCCCCCAAGCTAGCTCTTTTGGTGCGGGTTCTCCTTGTGAAGTTCATTTATCAAGTACCTCGGTTCGCTCTGAAGATGAGGATTCTTGTGATGATGCTTCTAATGGTGATGTCACCTTCTTCTGCCAAACCCGTCTTGGTTTTGAGTTTTGATTTTGGTTTGATAGGTTCAGAACATTCACTTGTAAAAATTGGGGAATCAACTATCTTCCCACACTTTTCTTGAAGTGTGTCCTACTTATAAAGACAAGGTAGAAATCAAGTGCATTTCACACCAACAGAACCAAAACTTTATTTATCCTTCTCTATCCTTAGGCACATTGAACAAGATGAAGTTGATGTTATGTTCTCCATTCATTTATATCATGGGTGATGAGATCAAAAGGTTGAGCAAGAATGTAGCATTTAAGTACATTTGTCTAAAAGGGTTGAGTTTCTTAACCTATTGAAGGATTGGCCATAAGGTATTAATCTTTACATGATTATGACTATCATCTTCCAGAGATAAGGTGTACAATGTTTTAACTCATTTGGTTAAGACTATGGGCTCAAGAAAGTGGTATTGGGAACAAGCTTAAAGAACATGTTGAGTTACTCAGGTTGGATCAAGTAATGGAGTTGTAACCCAAACATGTTTGTTTCTTATTTATGTGCCTACCAGAATTAAGGAAAAACTCTCTTTTCTTTTCTTTTTTTAAATAATGACCATTTACCTTAGGATGTTACCTTTGTCATTGGAGCGTGATGACACCATGGAGCGTGATGACACCATGGAGCGTGATGACACCATATGACGAAGGGTAAATGACTCGTAATGGTCCTTCTCTTTATGATTGAAGTTTTCCTTGTTCGGCTAGCTTTGTAGTTTAAACTGTTCATGAGCTTATTGTTTCCTAGATTGCACCCTTTCTTTCTCATCCTTTTGTCATGTCATCTTTTTACTCTTCGATCTTGACAATTTGGTCCTTGTTGCCAACGTGCGAGTTGGTCCTTTTGAAGATAATGAAAGCTATCATATTCTGTCTAATATGAGGTGGGTTGCATCCTGTTGATCGAGGGCGTTCCAGTCAATTTGACCCTATAATTGACAAGGAGAGAAAATTGATCAATAATTTAAGGTGGACCATGCCAGTGTTTGTTCAGATAGTTCCAAATATGTGGCTAAGTAGCCGATGAAATAAGGCTATCGACTAGAGAGTCGATATCCAGCATGTTCATGATGCATGATAAGCAAAAACGAGCATATCGGCAATTATCAGTTATTCAAGTATATAGATTTTAACTAGACGATGATCATGAAAACATGCAAAAGATGTAAGGATAGGCGTGTAGGCATTCATGTGAGAAACATGCTAGCTTTTAACTAAGATGAAAACAAATAAAAGCATGTAAGTAGCCAGTACATCCTCAACAAAATAGGCTATCGGCTAAATCAGCCGATTCCAGTGATCTTGTCGTATAGCATACGATCACTCATCCCTTGGATATAAAAAAATCTACAAACAACTAGACTCAATCTATTGTACCATCAATAGGTCGAGTTGTCTAATGCAGCATTGATAGTAGGACTCTAGATCAGAGACTAGCAATTGATAGACCTACTTATATCACAAAGAAATCGTGAAGGCATATTATACGCGTGGAAGCTCAGACCATCGGCTAAATAGCCGATGGAGACATAGCGGGTGGTTGATGCCATGCTCTTCTTAATAGATAGATTTATTAACCGACAATGTTCAATCTAACACGCTTATTAACACATCGAGTCGGTTGATGCAGCATTGATAGCGGAGTCATACAGGATACTAGTGATCAATGAATCTATCTCTTAATAGAACACACTTCAAACACCTGTCATGTACGATCAGGATTGAGATAGATTAGTCATCAAACAGGATCTAACATCAAGAATCGAATTCAACCATGAAAATAACTAGCAGACGATAGATCAGAATAATAAGACTAACAAATCTCGATCTAGATAGGGCAATTGGTGATATTGTATTAAACATTAAACTATTTAACACAATATTGGTAACTTTGATTAATACAAACATTTACAAGAGATCAGTCATCTGTTGCAGCCTTGTAAAGGTTGATACGAATCGATAACTAATCTATACCGTGATTTGTAAGAGATCAGTCATCTATTGTAGCCTTACAAACAAAAATATAGATCGATAAATAACTTATACCGTGACTTGTAAGAGATCAGTCATCTGTTGTAGCCTTACAAGTAACAATATAAGTCGTGACAAATACTCACAAACAAACTAGAGGTTAGGTCATCTGATGTAGCCTTGCTTGCCCAAAGAACTCGTCAAAATCTACTCTACTCTTACTCTTAAGGGGTGGTGTAAGCCAAAAAGTAAAGGTACTTGTTTGGTTGATCGATGAGAGATGTCTATTACAATAGCCGGGGTTCAATATTTATACCCAAGGCTAGACTATGTGTCCTGGTCGAATAGGACTTATCACAAAATTTGGAAAAGAAAATGAAACATCCTAACTTAAGATACTTGTACTCCAAGCTTCCCCTTCTGTGGAGTCTGCCATGTTTTTCTGACCTCGAACAATGCCATTCTTGTTGCTGGAGTCTTCTTGAGATGACGTTGTTGAAATCCAACTGAATCTGTTCAATCGTCTTGATCAGCTGATTCAGCTCTCATCATGGCTCCTCTTGGTGCATTCTGAATTATGGGGTCGCATGCAATGAACCAAATTTTGGTGTCAACACATGCCCCCCAATTTTAGAATAAAATAATTTATTCAAAAAATTTCCCTGTACCATTGTTGGAAGTTTCTGGTATGCCTTTACTGGAGACTAAGAGACCTGCTTCGGGCCTACCGATTTTGTTCTATCACTTCATGTTTTCTGTCATTCATAACCTTCATGGGCGTGCTGTTCCTATGCCGCCATCCCCCACTCCAAGGCTTCACAGGCACACTGTTGGTTCATGGGCATCTGGACTCAATCCCTCTGATGAGCATAAATACCGATCTGACTCCACCCAAAAATCTCAAGCTTCGATCATGCTCCCTTTACTTCCATTCTTTCGAGCCCTTCTAGTTCTTTCGAATCCTCCATGGACCATTGCTTCACTATGAAAAGTTCTTTGTGGCTAGAAGAATTCTTGTGTTTAGGGTGATTGTGTTGCCCATTTTAGCGCTTTGTCAAGCAAGGGAATCAACCGCCATGGCTAGAAGAATTCTTGTGATATCACTTGAGTCTTCTCACCATCAGTATGAGGCAGTTCTAGTGTTTGCAGCCACTTGAATGCGTGGACACCTTTCCCTTGTTCGCTCTGCCTATGCCAAGAAGCTTGTGAAATAAACCAGTGTGTTCTTGATAGGCTTATTACCTTTTCCCCCTGATGTTACTTCCATCTTTTAGCCAATGTGATCTCCGTCAATGTTTCTTCAATTTTGTGGGGTCTAGACTCCCCTCAATCCAATGAAGCTTCATCGAGTCAGTCTAATTGGTTTTTGGCATAGTCTTCCTTGTAACAAACCTTCAGGATTTAGGGTGCACATGATTATGGAAAGCAATAAATTTTGAATCTTATCCATCACACTTTCTAACTCTTCATGAACCATCTCCTTGATTTTTAGAGTGGCGACCCATTTCCATAACTGATCTGATCGCATAACCTTAGGGAGGTCTACTATCGCATCTCCTAGGCTATAAATACAAGCCATGGTTGTGGACTAGAGACCAATCCACCCTCTCAAAGCCCCTTGCGCCTCTAGTGTGAACCGTTTCTTTCGTCTTTTAGATCCAAAATCACCATCTCTTCTCATAGAGATGGAGAACGACAAGCGACCCGCTGATCAGATTCCCTATGAGCTCATGCCACCACACCAGCATCCCCGCCTCCAAGTGCCATTTTCTTGGCCAATTGATTATCTTGTTCTTGATCAACTTGATCAATGTCTAATTGGATGCCTCTACTTGTCCATTGGCCTAGGCATAGTAAGGAGAAGAGTTCAATAACTTGAATCCCGTATTTGTAGCAAAATTCTCAAACTCCTCAGATATGAACATTGCCCCTTAATAGATAGTGATAGCCTGAGGAACCCCAAACCGATAAATGATATGTTCTTGGACAAAGTCAATCATGTTTTAGGATATCACCGTCTTTAGTGGGATTGCTTCAACTCACTTGGTGAAATAATCCATCGCCACCACTATGAACTTATGATCTTTGCTGGATGGTGGATGAATTTGGCCGATTATGTCGATGCCCCAACCTCTAAATGGCCATGGCTTGATTATAGGATTCATAACTGATGCTGGTGACCTTTGAATATTACCAAATTGTTGGCAATCTTGGCACCCTCTGTAATATTCAAAGCAATCTTCCAACATTGTTGGCCAAAAATAGTCTGACCTTCTAATAATCCATTTCATCTTGTGAGCTAATTGATGAGCTCCACAAACTCCTTCATGGACTTCACCCATGAGGACATTGGCATCTTCTAAATTGAAACACTTGAGCAATACCTCATCAATATTCTTATAATACAGCTGATCATCGAGCAACACATATTTGATTAACTTGTATCTGAGCTTTTTGGAGACTTTATGCGATTGGTTTTTAAGATAGTCCATTATTTCACTCCTCCAGTCGTCAGTGACAATCTCATTGTTGAAGATCTCTTGAATTTGCCAATAACCAGAAACATTCTGAGCTAATCGATTGGCTTCTTGATTTTGAGCTCTTGGAATATGCTTGATGGTAACCATGGGGAACTCATCGATCAAATTCTAACACTTCTCATAATAACTTCTAAGGACATCATCCTTGCACTCATATAGGCCGATCAATTAATTAATTATTAATTGAGAATCTACAAATATTTCCACAGCATCGGCCTTTGCCTCTTGAAGAAGCTGAAGTCCTTTGAGGATGGCTTCATAATCAGCTTGATTACTAGTGGACATTGGTTTGATGGAATAAGCTTATTCAAAACTTGTCCCTCAGGTTGAGATAATGATGATACTAATAACGCCACCCTGTCTGCATGATGAACCATCGAAGAACAATGTCCAAGGCATCGGCTCCACATATCTTATATTAGATCCATGATGATGAGTCACAAAATCAGGCATTATTTGTCCTTTGACCTCCTTGGGCGACTGGTATCTTAGGTCAAACTCAGATAATGCCATAATCCACTTTTCTACTCTCCTATTCTGAATCAGCATTGACAACATATGCTTGATCACATCAGCTTGAGACACTATAGTGCACTCAGCCGTCAACAAGTAATGTCGTAATTTAGTGCATGAGAAGTACAAACACAAGCATAACTTTTCCACAGAAGAATATCTTGTTTCGAGATCCAAAAGCCTTTTGCTTAGATAGAAAATGACTCATTCTCTTCCTTCAAATTCTTGTATCAAGGTCGATCTAATTGTATGGTCATTAGATGACACGTACAATTTAAAAGGCTTACCACGCTGTAGAGGGATTAGCACAGGCGAAGACTTCATATATTCCTTAATCTCATCAAATGCTTTTTGTTGTACATCGCCCCATCTAAATTCTTAGTCAGCTTTTAGCTTCAACAAGGGAGAGAATGGCAACATCGTTTCTGACAAGTTCGAGATAAATCTCCTGATAAAATTAATTTTGTCGATCAAAGATTGAGTTGGGTTTTGTTTGTCGGTGGGACTGCTTCATCAATGGCCTTCATGCTCTTTTGCCCAACTTCAATCCCCTTTCATGGACCATGAAACCCAGGAATTCTCTAGCTGATATTTCAAAAGCACACTTGCTCGGGTTCATCTTCAAGTCGTGCCTCCTTGTGTATTCCAAAGTTTCTCGTAGGTCAGCCAGATGTTCTTTGCAACTCTTGGATTTCAAAACTACATCATCGATGTAAATCTCAACTATCCTTCCGATCAACTTATGAAAGATATAATTCATGGCTCGTTGATAAGTTGCACCGGCATTTTTTAGGCCAAAAGTCCAGGGCACCTAAAAGCAGTTTTAGGAACATCCTCTTTGGCCATGAAAAATTGATTATAGCTCGCATTGTCGTACATGAAACTAATAACTTTATGTCCTGATGCCGCATCTACAAAAAGATTAGCTATTGGCATTGGGTAACTGTCCATAGGCATGGCTTTGTTCAGATCCCTAAAGTCAATACAAACCCTTAGTTTGTTGTTCTTCTTGAGCACGGGGACATGAAAAATTGATTATAGCTCACATTGCCGTCCATGAAACTAATAACTTTATGTCCTGATGCCGCATCTACAAAAAGATCAGCTATCGGCATTGGGTAACTGTCCATAGGCATGGCTTTGTTCAGATCCCTAAAGTCAATGCAAACCCTTAGTTTGTCATTCTTCTTGAGCACGGGGACTATATTTGAAATCCAATCCGCATATCGACACTGCCGGATAAATTTAGCCTCGTATAACCTTGTAATTTCCTTCTTAATATCCTCAAGTAATTCAGGTTTAAATCTCCTTAGGGCATGTTAAATGGTCGATATCCATCTTTAATAGGTAGTCAATGTTCTACAATTGATCGCCTAAGAGCAGGCATCTCGTAATATTCCCAAGCAAAACAATCTCGATATTCTTTTAAAAGATTTATCAATTCCTGCTTGTACTCAGGATCCAATTTCACACTTACATACGTCAGCCTAGGTCTATCACCTGGTTGATATCGACTTCCTCTAGCAAATCGACTGACATAAATCCCTAACCTAACTTCCCTTATGTATCATCGATCGGGGAATCCATTAAGAAACACCTTTAGAGCCGACTGCTTGGATCGGCTGCTGACGTCCATCACCGATTTTGGTGATGCCTTCTTTTACAAATTTGCTACGTAGGCATTTCTATTTCCTTTGTTCATACTCTGATGGAGCATTTGATTCCGTAGGTAGAGCGAATGATAAATTAATATCAGCCGATGGCTTACCCGTATCGGCTATTTGCCTGACTGAAAGCCCTAGTTTGGTTTTGGATAATTGATGAAACCTAGGACTAACTGTAACATCCCGGGTTTTTTTGTGCAACCAAAAATACAAACTTTTTAAAAAATTTCCTGCAATGTGTGAAGCATATAGTCGCTAGATCAAACCTAAGACAACTCCTTCCTTTCTTGGCCTAACTTGAAGACTAGGGTTTCGTAACCTTGTGCACACATGTAATCTAGTTGCATAATTGAGTACCGTGAGTTGGTTCTTGTTAAAAGTTTATTGATTGATTGTAGGAATAATTAGCAAGTTGTTGTGGACCAACCCCTAGAGGAAAAATAGGAAAAGCCCTCCTCCTTTTCTTCCAACCAGGCCTCCTAGCCAGCCTCTTAGCCCAGCCGACCAGCCTCGCTCCCTGGGCCTCTACCCACGTAGCACCAGAGCCCAACTCACCGCCTGGGCCTTAGCCTCGCCCAGTAGCCTAGTTTGAGCCATTCCTCCCACAAGCCCACACCACCGTTGCCCAGCCTAGGCACCAACCGTAGCCCCGCACTCCATCTCTGACCTCACGTGCACAACACGCGCAGGAAGGAGCCGCGCACCACCGCTCTCACTCAGATATGCGATCCTACATGCTCCAGTACAGCGTCGTTCCCTATGTAACCCACGCATTAGCCACCAACAAGCCAGGAATGCCAAGCCTCTGTTTCCCTTCCGTCGCCCTCTGTTAGGAGCTGTGTCATCTTTCCCCTCAAAACCGGTCCACCTCTTTTCTTTTCTATTCGCGCTTCACTCTTTTTGTCCGAACAAGAGCATTGTCACTCCATTTCCCATCATAGCCACCTAGGCCAGCACAGGCTGGCCTAAAGCCACACCCCACGCCATGATTTGAGGGCGAGCACCTTGATCGCAAGGACCAGCGCCATGACCCGCTCCTATTCTAGAATCTTCCCAGCCTTGCTACCTACCTGGGGGCTCGGATGCTAGCCATGTGTCTGTGAGCATGTGCACCGATGATCACCGTCGCCCATCCTATCACCTACCCTCGCGGAACCCTAGCCTTGGCGCTATAAGAACCCTCGGCTGCACTCACCCTCACCTTCCTCCCTAGCCAGCCACCACAGCATCCCCTTCTCCACCCTATCCGCTTTGTTCTCGCCTCGCTAAGCCACATAGAGCGTAGCGCGGTAGATGCCACGGCGTGCGTATTGATCCCGGCAACGACGCGATGCTACCTAGAGCCCTCACTGTCGCCTAGCCCTACACCTGCACAATGGGCTAGAGTCCTCAGATGCCGCATCGAGCCACCTTGCCTTTGTGCCACAGACACCATGGACGTTGTAGCCTTGCCACCATGTCACCATGAGCTCGTCCTTCCCATAGCTAGAGATCCACATCGTGCCATAGACCTCGACGCTGACTGTGTTCCCTGGCACCCCTCAAAGCGGTGCCACCCGACACCTTTGCTATGATGCCATGGACCATGAGCTCGGCCACCTGCTACGCTACATCCCCACCTCCTCCACCAAGCTACGACCTTGATGCTGAACCGGAGCCCCACGTACGGATGATTACGACCAGCGCTACACCCAGCTTCACCATCTATTTCATCTCCGTCTGGCCTGGTGTTGATGGTCGTTAACACCAATTATAAATCATCAACATATCCAGCATATGTACTTAATTCCATCACCAAACATATGTACTTAATTCCACAAGCTTTGGTAAATATTTATATGCAGGAGGATTTATCTAGAAAGTAGCTCCTAGGACCACTGTCATACACTCCAAACAAGCAAACTGACGACAACAAGTGATTCAACCAGCGAAAACTACAAAAGACAACTCTAGAAAGTTCTAGAAGACACCACGCCAAAGCTTGGGCCAAATGGCCATGAAAGTGGGCCGGCCGGACCAGCCCATAGGCTGGCCGGCCTGCCACGGAGCCCGCTCGCCCTCTGCCACTTTGTACTCCTTCCTACGATTTACACCATTGATTTTAAGGCGGTTTTAGGTCGGTTTATCCAATGGTGGTCGAGGGAGTTGACGTGGATCGATGATGTGGCAATTCCTTGCCCCCTACTCCACCTCGATTCCTTGCCTCCCACTCTACCTTGGCCTATATATAGCAGCCCCTACCCCCCTCCGTAGAGCCATCCTAGAAACCCTAATTCATATCTCTCATTTAGATCAAGACACACCCAGAGGATTAGATCTAGAGCTCTCCAATGTAGTAGATTAGTAGCTCAGGAGTGAGGGTCCAGTTGGGCTCATGCTCAAGTTCCGGATCTAGTCTTGGAGGCTCGGCAAAGTCTTTTATCTTCACTTCTACATCTTATAAGACTTATTATCAATTTATCATATTCCTATCTACATGGCTATGTTTACTTTGAATATATATCTTGCTTAGTTAAAGGTTATCAATACTTTTGTGTGCGGGTTCATAGAGCGCTTAGCTTGCTAGCTTATACGATGCTCTGCCTGTGAGTGCACCATGTTCTCTAGTAGGGTGGTAGCAGCAGGAGGTGATAGCCCTATCTATCCTTTGTAGTCCACTCCGAATTGAGCTGGTTCTTAAATTGTAGGACCATAGTCGCATCAGTAGAGTTATCTATTGTGGGTGCTCTACCGTCTAAGCGGCATCCTGATATGCACAAGAGTAGAGTTAGTCTTAGCTATAGTCGAGTATATATATATATACTTTGATCCTATAATAAGAATATCAAAGGAATCTACGTCACATGTTATTCTCCCGAGTTGACTAGTTTACATTATCTTTATAGATCTATCCCCTAAGTGTCATTATGCTTAATTCCTATCTATATATTTACCCTCTACTTAAGCTATGCTGGTATGTTGATAGATATTCCTCTATTACACAATAAGTCTTACTCCATTGTTTCCCTGTGGTAAAATATAAATAACGATACCTAGAATACTATCGGTAAAATGCTACAATGGTATTCTGTGCGATTGTGGAATCCTTCATATTCTTTTTGAGTTAATGAATACCAACAAGTATTTTTGGCATCGTTGCTGGGGAAACAATTGACATAAAGATTTAGATCATTAGCATACCGCTAGCTTTAGTAGGATTACCCCTGTTCTATTGAATTGTGGAATAAGAAAGGACAGTAGACGTCATTTCGACCTTCTCGCAAGCTTCCATAAGAAAGAAGAAACATTGAAGAACCCTAGGGTGCCTGAACATTCAAGATCCATCAACATTTGAACCCTGCCATCTCATAAGTTTGCATAAACACACACACACATAGATATATATATATATATATATGTATATATATATATATGTATGTATATATGTATATATATATAACTATGTGTAGATTCAAGAAAAGGTCGACATTATAAGAATTCAAATCACATCTCAAGTGACAAATACAAATGCTGCACTACTCACAAATTCCATTAAGTGAGTCATGGTAAGTATGATCAAGAAAGATGAGATAGTCTTGCCTCATGGACTTTAAACTTTATGAGTAGTTATCTTTTAATTTTTGCATACCACTGCATGTTTACTTTAAATAATTCATGCATCCACTCTGTTTAGTTTGAATTCTCTCATATCAAATTCACAGCATATTTAGTTACCTGCATACATCCACTTGCATCCTTTGTCTTAAAAAAATCACTCACCATGATCATGCTCTTTCATCTCTATTTGAATAAATATCTATAATGCTTTTATGTTATCTTTGTCTGCTATATTATACTTTAGTTTGGGAGTGCTGATCTGACTTGCAAAGGCTTTTTAAATTAAGCATGGTGCTTAGGTTAAAATGTCTTCCTTAATCAAAATTAGACAAGGAGTTTAGTTTGGTTATTGAACTAAAACTTGCTATAGTAGATACTGGTTATTTTGTTGGACTAACCCCTATAGAAAACTCTCAAACTCAAATTGAGAAAGTCCTAAGATAAATTCACACCGGAGATGAAGCAAGCCATATGAATTCCAAAAACTTTACACAAAGAAGACCCAGCTCATTCTTCATGGAAGGAAGAATTGTGAGTATCAAGGTTTATTCACTTATCTTTTGTTGCAAGTTATCTTAGCCTTGAACCATGCTAGAATGCAGCCAACACATAAAATTTGTTAATAAATAAAATCTATGCTAAAGCAATCCTAAAACCATCCTTTCATTAGCATACAGGAAAACTACAAAAGTTATGGACAACAACCTGTAATGCAAATTTGTTGTATTCCCTCGGGAATGTGTCCACTAACATTTTGCAGGAAATAATGAATATAAGTTGTGCCTATCCATGGTTTGGTATGAACATGCAACCCAAACCAAACCTCCACTTCAGCTATGGAACAAAGAGAAAGATAAGTGCCACAAAAAGGATTTACAATAGAAGCACTCACTCATAGGAAGTGGACGAACAAATCAACATGCTACAGTAATGTTGAAGGCAACCTAGCATTGAGCCTTTCCTAGACTCAAGCTAGGAGGCTAATGAGAAGTAAGGTGCAACCCACCTCATATTAGCCAGAATATGCCTGCTTCCATCATCTTCAAAAAGACCAGCTCGCATGTGGTCAATAAGGACAAGACAACGAGATGCCACTACATCATGGCGTACATTCTCGTGCCAACTGACATCATCAATCAATGGTTCACTACTGATTGTGTCTCGTAAGTCTGAGAACAACCATGGTCACACAAAAGACATCTCTAGGTCATTGAAGATGAAGCTTTCACGCAAACACCAATGAAGTTCATTCTTTGATCTTCAAGACAGCTGGTGTATCGCTAACAAACAAAGAAGAAGAACTTTCCGCCATGCCATTAGACAATCAAGGAAGAATTTGAGTTGCATCTCCAATGAACACCACTTCGTCAACCAAGAATCAACAGAAATCAAGAAAGGTTGATGGAAGAAGAGAATGAAATTGTTCGTATCCTCATCTCCAGGATCGAGGCTTAATACAAGGAAAGGTCCTACTTAACGGATTACGAGCTCTCGCTAATAGGTAAATTAGATAAGTGTTGGAATTTGTCAACGCACATAGAAAAATCTGCAAGCACACAGATACCGATGTAGCTTTCACCCGAGAGTATTCTAGAGTATCGATTTCCATGAGGAACGCGAAGTGTTCTAGTAAGAATCAAGGTCGTCACAGGGTAAAGATAGAAAAGTGCTTTTGTGGGTAGAGAGGGATTTTCTATGGCTTATACTAGAGAACTAAGGATCAGGCTTATTATACTTTATTTACTTTGGAGTAACAGTACCTTTCCGACTCTCGAAGTAGGTGAGAAAAGGGTAGTCGGGGGAAGGCTGCCTAAGCTCTACGAAACACCAATTCTAACATGGTGGATTACAACGGCCTGACAGAGCTGTCACCTCTAGGGCAACCACAACTAACCATAGGATTGGGCGCAAACTCAGGTAAACTCTAGCCTCACCACGTCTACACTAGGGTTTACTACTCTAATCACAATTAACTAGAGAACTTAAAAATACCAATAGAAGAATCTGGATGTAACTCAGAGATGAATTAGATCCATAGAGGTACAAAGTTGAGAAGAATCCGATAGATCCGGCTTCTCCTCATATCTCTCTCCTCTCCTCTCTCCCTATATTCTATAATTTAACTAGATGAGAATCATCTAGAGGGACACTACTACAATTAGGGTATGAAATAATGAAGCTCTAGAGCATAGGGTGTGTAGATGTGTGCCTCGTGGAGGGGGTCTGGGTGTCCTTATATAGGCCGAGGTGGAGTAGGGGGGAAAGGAATTGCCACGCCATCAATCTGCGTCAACTCCCTCAATCACCATTGGATGAACCAACTTAAAACCACCTTAAAATCAATGGTGTACATATTAGGAACGCATACAAGGTGATGGAGGGTGAACGGCCTCCGGAGTGGGCTGGGCGGCCTCCCTAGTGGGCGGGCCAGCCCACTACTGTGGCCATTTGGCCCAAGCTTTGGCGTGGTGTCCTCTAGAACCTTCTAGAGTTGTCTTTCATAGTTTTCGCGGGTTGAATCACTTGTTGTCATCGGTTTGCTTGTTTGGAGTGTATGACAGTGGTCCTAGGGGCTATTTTCTGGGTAAATTCTCATGTTTACAAATATTCACCAAAGCTTGTGGAATCCATTATTTTAGACCTTTATCCTATGTTTGGTGATGGAATTATGTATATATGCAGGTTATGTTGATACTTTATGATTAGCATTAATAATCATCAACAATAGGACTCCTTCAGGTATGCTTGTCACTAATCATTTCAATAAAAAGAAGGAAAACATAAGGTATATCCAACCAAGCATTATGCAACATAGAATCACATTCATAGGAGAATTTTATCATCCAAACTTAATTATGCATTTCGCAAAATTCGAGTATGGGGGATAGAGTTCTTCAAAACATCTCATGTCATGTTGCTAGTTTGTCTTGGTCATCCCTACCTTTATGATGAGCTCAACTTGCTAAATCACTAACAAGTAAAATTTTAAATAATCATACTCCTTTGGGTCACCATATATAATCTTGTTTCTACTTGAATGAATCTCTTTAGTCTTTTATGCTTCCTTGATCTGTTACAAGTATGCTTTGAAATATTATTCATACATGATTATTGAATCAAGACATACTTGTATAGAATTTGGTTGTATATATGGACTAACCCTTGTAGGAATATATTCAAATTTTATTGGGAATGGTAGGAGATCATTCGTAGAAATAGATCAAGGTTTGAGGTATTCTTCAAAACAATTTTACACATCTTTACCTTAACCTTGTTGAAAATTTAAAGTAGTGGTGAACGATTAAGGTATATTATTTAAAACTTGGGATAAAGATTCTATGCTAATTAAAATGTTAAAACTAACTCTGTTATAGCATAGAGAATGAGCTTTAGCTCTATGACAACACTATCCTTGCTTTGAAACATTTGTATATTCCTTTGGGTATGTGTTGTCTACTAATCTTTTGTAGAGAAGAAACAATAAAGGAGCAGAAGGTCCAAACAAAGTGCTGAGATCCAAAAAAGAAATGACAAAAAGATAGCATGACAAAAGAATGAGAAAGGAGTGCGACATAGGAGACAAGATGCTCATGAACAGCTCAAGCAAGGAAAGCTTCAAGCATGAAGAAAAGACCACCACAGTCATCTACCTTCATCACATGGTTACTCATCCTTCAGATCTTATCACCCATGTTATAAGAATGAATGCACATAACATCAACCATAACATGATTCGATGTGTCTAAGGTTAGAGAAGAATAAATAAGTTTTGGTTCTATTGGTGTTTTCCCACCAACAGAGCCCATGCACTTGATCTCTACCCTGTCTTTATGAGCACAACACACTTCGAGCAAGAAAGTTCTAAACCGACAATAACGATGCACACAAGATGTTGTCAGTTTCTACTACTGATGGTTGATTTTGAAACGCTGAATAAGGAGGAGGAACAAGTCAAGAAAGGATGAACCTATCAAACCTAGATCAAACTCAAAACTAGAACGGATTTGGCAAAATAAGGAGGCACCACCAGTGGAAGCACCACTACTAGAGGCACCACCTCAAGAATCCTCATCTTCAAGAACGAAACAAGGGTATCATGACTCTTATGAGGCCTACCACCGATTCGACAACAGACTCGCAACCATTCAAGAGATAAATGCTACCATACAAGGTACGTTACATAATCATGCACAATGGTAGGTAAGCATGGAACACGAGATGGCCAGCCTCCAGCAACAACAACAATAGCAAAATCAAAATTCGGAGGCTCTGTTCCAGCACCTCCACATTGGGCCACCTCATTGAGCAACCACGACAACAACCAGCTAGGGGGAGAAGGCATCCCCCGTGTATCCAGATAAGTATTTCTTTTCCTTTTATTATTCTTAGTTTGCTTTATATATATTAGAAAAAAAGATGAATAACTGAAAACAAAATAAAAAGAGTGTGTCTAGTTTGCTTTAATTTGTTTTTAGGAGCTAAATAAAATAAAAAAAGGACTCTGAAGATAATCTCTAATAATGGAAATGATGGATAGTTGCTCTATTGTAATTCCTTTCAAGTACCTAGTTTTTAGCCTTGAATTCTCCCAAGTTTTGGATAAAACTATTTTGATATAAGGATTTACTTTGAACTTGAAACTCATGGGTAGCATACGCTTGATCTAAGTCTAGGTAATTGACGGATATGATATGACAAGGTCTGAGCTGTTGTTTATCTTGTTCCAAGTGATACTAAAGTTCTAGATATTTATCTTTTGAAAAAACATAAAAATACTACAGTGATGAGTTCCTGTATGACAAAGCTTGAATTCCTACTAGAGCCATACATGTTATTGAGGCTAGGAAAACTTCCGCATATATATCGCTTGCTTTTGCAGTGAGTTTTGTCAAGCTTTGTTGACCCTTATGAGAGGTTTGTCATGCTCTTAAAATCAAGATCACTTACACACCACCTAAATATGCACTACTCTTACTCAGGGGGTAGGCACAAAAACATACCATCCATCTAGATCTACCAAAAAATGTTCTACTCCTACACTAGGAGTGAATTCAAAAACATATATTGCCTTGGTAGGTTTTCATAAAGGTAGGTTTTCCATCCACCAAATAAATGCTCCAAGTTCTTGTTGATATATCTCTCTAAGTTTTGTTGCAGAAAAGAGGCATAACATCTTTATTGCCTTGGTGAGGATCCACAAATACCACATATATTGAGAGACTTGAGAGTGTCATACAATGGAATCTCTAAGTTTTATTTTGAAAATTTATAAAAACTCTAGAACAATGGTAGAACAAAGAACTTGAGACATACTGCTTGACTCGATTGTTTTGTCTTTCAATTGCTCAAGACCCAAGTGAAGGCTAAGAAGCCCCAAGGTTGAAGGTAATATGGGTAAGTTTAAAAGTCAGATCAGTTTATTCTAATTCAGAGGAGAATTTTTTATTGAACACCTGTGTACTTTTGAGGCGTGAAAACATTGTAGCAACTCTTGATCCATTACTCAGTTTGGCTTTGCTCAGGGACTAGCAAAGGTTAAGTTTGGGGGAGCTTTTTAACGGTCGTTAACACCAATTATAAACCATCAACATATCCTGCATATGTAAACTAATGAATTCCATGAGCTTTGGTAAATATTTGTATGCAGGAGGATTTATAAAGAAAATAGCTCCTGGGACCACTGTCATACACTCCAAACAAGCAAATAGACGACAGCAAGTGATCTAACATGCGAAAACTATGAAAGACAACTCTAGAAGGTTCCAGAAGACACCACGTCGAAGCTTGGGTCAAACAGCCACAAAAGTGGGCTGGCAGACCCAACCCATAGGCCGGCCGGCCAGCCACGAAGCCCGCTCGCCCTCCAGCACTTCGTACTCCTTCCTACGATTTACACTATTGATTTTAAGACAGTTTTAGGTCAGTTTATCCAATGGTGGTCGAGGGAGTTGATGTGGATCGATGATGTGGTGATTCCTTGCCCCCTACTCTACCTCGGCCTATATATAGTAGCCCCTCCCCCCTCCCTAGAGCCATCCTAGAAACCCTAATTCATATCTCTCATTCAAATCAAGGCACACTAGGAGGATTAGATCTAGAGCTCTCCAATGTAGTAGATTAGTAGCTCGGTAGTAAGGGTCGAGTTGGGCTCATGCTCAAGTTCTGGATCTAGTCTTGGAGGCTCGGCAAAGCCTTGTATCTTCACTTCTACATCTTGTAAGACTTATTATCAATTTATCATATTCTTATCTACATGGCTATGTTTACTTTAAATATATATCTTGCTTAGTTAAAGGTTATCAATACTTTTGTGTGTGGGTTCATAGAGTGCTTAGCTTGCTAGTTTACTGGTTAGGCTAAGTAGCCGAGTCTCGTGTAAGCATGGTGCTTATACGATGCTCTGCCTGTGAGTGCACCCTATTCTCTGGTTGGGTGGTAGCAGCGGGAGGTGATAGTCCCATCTATCCTTTGCAGTCCACTCTGAATTGAGCAGGTTCTTAAATTGTAGGACCATAGTCATGTTAGTGGAGTTATCTATTATGGGTGCTCTACCATCTAAGCGGTGTTCTGAAGTGCACAAGAGTAGAGTTAGTCTTAGCTATAGTCGGGTATATATATACTTTGATCCTATAATAAGAATATCATAGGAATCTACCTCACATGTTATTCTCCTGAGTTGACTAATTTACATTATATTTATAGATCTATCCCCTAAGTGTCATTATGCTTAATTCCTATCTATATATTTACCCTCTACTTAAGCTATTTGGTATGTTGATATATATTCCTCTATTACTCAATAAGTCTTACTCCATTGTTTCCCTTTGGTAAAATATAAATAACTATACCTAGAATACTATCGGTAAAATGCTACAATGGTATTCTGTGCGATTGTGGAATCCTTCATATTCTTTTTGAGTTAATGAATACCAACAAGCATTTTTGGCATTGTTGCCAGGGAAACAATTGACGTAAAGATTTAGATCATTAGCATACCAACACCCAGCCTTGACCCTGACCCATCCTCGCCAACCCCAAGCCGGTGCCTTGAACCGTGACCTCACCCTGCACCAGGACCACGACATCACCACCCGGAGCCTTCTGCCTCATCCTTGTCGGTTGTTGTGCTGGCGAGCCCATGACCTAGCACGCCACCACCAGGACATGGACACCGAGCACCAGGAGCACTGTAGCCCTGCCTTGCCCTCTGCTTCGTCCTGTACCAAAGGCTGAGACGGTGCCCACCACAGCACCACCATGGCATCTCAGTGGCACCATGCCCGTGACCTAGCCCAGTGTCGACGCTTCATCGAGCCGCCTATGCCACCATGTCCGCCTGCACGCCATCGTCTTTCCCATCCTCGCTAAGCCCACTGGTAAGCCCTTCCCGGCCAACGCCCCTACCTTTCTTCTTCCTCTATTGTGTAGTTCCTACCTGAGACCGACATCACGACGAATGTCAAACCTTGCAGCAGGACTAAGCCACCACTGCTGCCTTGAGCCCTTCTTGCACTAGATGGTTCTCCTCGACCTCAACCCCAAGCCATGGAGCCACGCATCCTCTTCTCAAGCCGTCATCTAGCTGGAGCCCTACACTGCACCGCGAGCAAGCACGGACAATGTCGATGTTGATGGACATGCCTATGTCTGCACCATGGCCATGACACAAAGCCATCCTAGAGCCAACCACCCCACCAAGCCAACACAACCTCATTGGGACACGCCACACCAGCGCGCGCGATCTGCCGGCACCGAGCCCGACCTGCACTAGGCAAACTACCACCGATGAGCCCTCCAGTGAGGACCCCAAAGACCCAGTCTTTACCCATCCTCGCTAGCAAACATGCCTATCCTGGCCTTCGTGCTGGCATGTTTTCCCTACCGAGGCGCGATGCCATGCCGGTAGCCAACCCACGGCCACTGCAAGGCCAAACGCCATCACACCCATGTGTCGTGCATAGCGACACAAGGCAGTACCATGGCATGGCCTTCCACCCTCCTCTCATCTCCCTATTCCGCATTAGTTGCAGGCATCAAGAATTGAGGCAACTGCACCCACACAGCATGGGAACACACATCGCCACCGCCAGTCACCATGACCATGGCCTTGCACTCTCTCATGCGTCCACCACAATGCCTATGCACACACACCTACATAGCCTGTGGCACCGCTGGGCATGCCACACCTACATGGCATGGCATCACTCCTGCCCTAGCCTTGCATAAGGCCAAGCTCCTGACATTCGGCCCTGTGGTCACCATTCCTACCTAATAGGCCTTTGAGCCGCAACCACAAAGACATGGCCGGGATGCTGCCAGATGTAACACCTCGGGTGTTAGCCTTGCATAACTTGACTTGCATAACATGAGCATAAGCATCAAGCATTCATAAATCATCATTTACAATTGAAACATCTGATCGAAACATATGAAACATTGCTTGTTATTTCGTGTTTCTTGTAACATATGCATATGATCATGTGCAAATAAATGCTAGTGTGTAATGTTGGTCACTATAACACCTTAGCTACACTTAGGTTAACAAAAGGAACCTTGTTCATGAAGGCCACATTTCATGATCCAGCACCTAAGTGATATTTCATGTGTTGACTTGAATAGCTATATGAGTGACTACTAAATGAAATGCTTAAATGGCCTTGCAAATTGTTTTAACATGCTAAGAGTATCATCATGAACAACTTTGGTATTTAGGGCTAGGGCTAGTTTGGTCATTTAGCCATGGTTTGAATGTGTATCATGATTTCAAAGTGACAAGTTTGACTAAAGTTGAACTAGGTGTTAGGGACCTTGCATGGAGGAGTTCACTAAAGCAAAGTTGTAGTGTTTGACATAAGGAACAACTTTTATTTTTGGGTCATGGACTGATTTAGCTTCTAACATGCTTGAATGGGTCCCACAAAAACCAGCAAAATCTAGTTTTCAACACTTAACGAAATTTGCTAAGTCGTGAAACCCTGACAGCCTGACAAGCTGACCTTCAGGGCATTATAACTCGAGTTCGGGTGAGAATTAGAACTAACTCGATCATTGAACAACAATTGTAGCTGGTACATGGGTCTACAAATTCTATTCAGTAAGTTTGCACGAAGGAGCCACCGATTAGCCGGTAAATCAAGTTGAAAACACGCTGTCAGGCTCGGCCATCGCGTTCTGACGAACTGAATCAAGTCCAGCGCGTTGGCTTCAGTGGTCGACCGGTTTCAGTCACCGCGCGCCGCGTGGAGGTCGCCGTGGCCGCGCATCGCCAGCGTCCTGACCACGCAGGCCACGCCGCGCCCGAGCGCGCCTTCATCCCGCCAGCGCCCGCCCGAGCCATCCCGCGCTCCCATTTCGCTCCCGGCGCCTTTTCTTCCCCGCTGCTGCAGCCGCCGAGCGCCCACAGCTCCGCCGTCGCCATAGCCGCGCGCAGCTCGTGCCTGGCCACTCCCGCACCACCGTGATAGCTCCACCGTCTCCCCAGCACCCCATTGTTTCTCCCCGTGCCCGCTGACAAAGCCCGGTAAGCCACCGCAGCGCGTGTAGGCTCGCCGGAGTTCCGCCGTGAGCCCCATCGTCGTGGCCACGCCGCCTCAGTCCTCCTCCCGCTCCGTTAGCTAGCGCGCTAGGTCCCCCAGCGTTCATAGATGCTTGTCCACGCGTTGATTTGAACCACCGTAGCCCACGCCGGCGTTTCACCGTCGACCCGCACCTCCACCCCGCCATGGCCGCCACCGTAGCTGCTAGCTCCGATGAGAAGGCCACCCAAGTAGCTCAATCGATGCGCGAAGTCGAGTAGATCATCGTGTGATGATGTCACCGCCGGCGAGTTCGCCGTCGGCGAGCTCTGGCCGCGCCAGCACCGCGCAGCGCCGCTGCTCTGCTCCGTGTCACTGACGCGTGGGGTCCCCTGACCAGCGGGTCCCACCTGTCAGCGACAGCAGTAGTGTAGGCTAACTCATTTTGAATCCAGTTTTTGAATTGTTTTGTGAAATTTGTATCTTTAGTTTGGTAGCTCCAAAAATTGTGAAATAAATTTGTAAGTGTTCCTTAGGAAGTGTAGTATTTAAGAAAAATATGTTCTTGGCTTCAACAGTAGAAATTTCTGGAGATTTAAATAGGAATTTCAAATGTGCTTTTGAATGCATTCAAATTTGTTTATTTTATATCTAGAGTTCCTGTGCTCCAAAAATTATGAAATTTTTGTGGTAAGCTAGTCTTAGCATACATGAGCTTGGATAAAAATTTGAGGACCAGTGCATGTGTAGATCTATAGTTATAGATTTTTCCTTTATAAATAGTTAATCCTTGCATGAATTTTTATAAATTAATTATGAGTCCAAAATTCCTGAAATTTGTTGGAGGTGATACTAGTACCATATGGATGTGAGGAAAAATAAGAAATCTGTTGCTTGACACTTTTCAATAAGATTTTCCATTTATGCTATTTCAAGCCTTGCTTCCTTATCATTTTAGTATAGGATGTTCTACTTAGCAAAATGACATGAAATTTTTATAGTAGTCCTTTGATAGCATTATTAAGGCTCTGTAAATTTTTGAGAATTTATTCAGCACATCTGATATATATTTATTATTTAACCTAGATATCTAAATAAAATAATAAAGGCAATTTAATAAATAGTTTGGGCTTTGCCATTATATTATCTTAACTATGTTTGGTATGCTTAAACGGTTGGTAGGTTCTAGGTTGTCAATTTGTGGATGATTACATAAAGTAGAGGTGCTATTACTTTATATTGCATGATAAATCATTTCCGAACCGATTCTAGAATATGATAAGTTGCATGTTGAAACTGATGTCGACTGTAAAAATGGTTAATAACAAAGTTGTAGAGAATTTGATAAGCTTTCCAGAAAGTCTAGGATCACTGTTTTTGGATTTGTAGAACTCCAGTCATGAGTGAAACAAGTGGCTGCTATTTTATGGTGTAGTCGATGCATTGTAGAAGTAGTTAAGTAGTAATCGAGAAGAGATATGCACCTACTCAACAACACGATGTACTTGTTAACATTATGCATTCGTAATACTCATACCATACTCATGCATCTAGGATCGGAGGAAGAGATCACGTTGCTGGAATTCGAAGAAGCAGAGGAAGGGAACCCGCAGGAGGATCCGCAAGCCGCAGCTCCCGAAGGCGTGGAGCAGAACCCTGAAGAGCTTCCGGAGTGCCCTGATCATCGCCCTACTTCCTTTCTGCGAGGCAAGCCCCGGAGCATTATAAGTCTCCCAGTAATTTACAAATGTTTACTTACGTATTTATGATTGATGCATTAGGTTATAAGAGTTGAATGAAACCACTTGATGCATGTACATTCCTTGTCCAGATATTATCCCGTTAACCGGTATAGGTCCAGGATCGAATATATGCTTAGCCATGCTTAGACCGGTAGAAGTCGGGTGATTTCCTGTCACCTGCGAGATATAGGTGGATACCGAAGCACGGTTGGCTATATCTGCTATCGTGGAACAGAACCATGGTTAATGTAAATGGAGACCGGGCGGGATATCGATAGAAAAGCAACAAGGCATGGAGGTCTTGGGTGTGGATCTATCCCCGTCTGTGTCGATCAAGGACCGTACCGTTGTTGGAACTTCTGACAAGATTGAACGCATGCCTCTCACTTAGCTGGCCGGATAATTCGTTCCGACCGCGAAGCCGAGTAATTCAACTCAGGCCGGGAATCGTTCTGTTGTGCGCTCCTTCCGGGGAACGATCAGACTGAGCCCAAGGGCAGGCTTGGCCTGAGCATCCTGGCATCTGGTGTTCCAGATTGTGCGGTGCAGTACGAACCCGCGAAATGTGTACCGGAGTTGTACCAAAGGTGACCTAAGACTATCGTGGCTGGTAGATCTGGGTTTGTGTTAGGAATAAATTCCCAGCTGGTAGAAATCGATTCGAATCGCCGTCTCTCCCGGATAGTGAGAAACTTGGCTAGCTCCAACATCGTAGTAACTGCGTTATGAAACATGATGGTTCGGATGGATATGGAATTACAATACCTGCTATGGTTACTATTGCATGCTTCTAAAAGATATACCACATGTTTGGCACAGGATAGTTGCTAATCTAGAAATGGATAGTTATAATTAACTTGATAAAGGAATCACAAGTGTACAAAGATTAATTGCCTTTTTCGCAAAAATATTGTCAAGTTACGTCCACTTATACAGCCTTGCATAATCCTTGGAGTCATTTTATTTCTGGTTCATGACGGGTAAGTCTAGCTGAGTACCTTCTCGTACTCAGGGTTTATTTTCCCATTGTTGCAGATGGCACTGTGTATCATGGTTATTGCAAGAGTTGCTTCTATCCCGCTGTGGATGAGGAGTAAGCCTTGGGCAGGCTTCCTTAGTAATTCCTATCTTTGCTTTTGTGGACCGTGATCTGGCTTGGCACTGTATCAAACTACATTGGAAACTTATCTTCGAACTTATTTGCTTCCGCTTTAATTATCAAACTCGGTTTGTAATAACTTTCTATTCGTACTCTGATGATGAAAAGTATCTGTGAACTTTATGTAATATGTGGCATGTATGTTGAATCCTGTACGATCTTGGTTGTTGTAAATCATTTATCGAGACCCGTCGTGGTACTCGACGGACTACCGGGTTTATATGGGTTCAAGTATGACAGTGCAACCGCTTGCGGATTGCCATTATACTTGTATTCTTATAAATTGGTCGGTTCTGCGACAGCTGGCATCAGAGCAAGATTTAACGTTAATTGTCACAAGTGTATTTAAAAACAAAAGTTTTTGTTTTCCAAAAACCCTTCTCTAGCAACTAATAGTTATTTAATAGGTATTTGAAATCTAAAGTGTGCCATTGATCACTTTCCTTATGCCCAAATTAAGGACTAATAGGTGGCTATTTAAGTACTAATATGGGGGTTTTTACTTCGTCGTCCGTACGGCGTGCTATAGTATGGATGCCATTCACTTGAGTGGTAATGTATGGATCAAATGCCTCTACGCCAAGGTAAGATGAGTGTATGACCGCAAGATGTGAGCGTGCGGTCGGGAAGAGTTAGCTTTGGTACGGCTATGTATGCATGCTTGCATGTGTATATGGTACGTATTTAATTGTGGGTTTAAATTCTTGTCGGGTAGATTGATACGGAAGTATATGTATGGGTATACATATATGGAAGTATTTACAATTACATTCTGCATATTTCATTATGGGTTTAGGGCTGAAATGAAATTTTATGCAGGTACACTAACAACGAAACGTGTAGCTCGACTAGTTACGCTATTTATGAGAGAACGTATGTATGCCACCGTGTCTACCGTTAGAAACAAATTTTTCCTAAGTTTGTGAGGACGTACGGCACGAGCATGCATCATGTTAAAATACCATTCACATAATTACATTTGTTCCTCCCCTTATAAAGATTCTTACTCGGTTATGTAACTCTTATCCATTATGGCATTGTCTCACCAAGGGTACATGTTAATGGTACAGATGGCACGCACCAAGCAGACTGCTTGCAAGTCCACCGGAGGCAGAGCTCCTAGCCGTCAGCTTGCTCCACGTACCCGTCAACGTCACACGTTCCTTGGAGAGTTTGGGATGCCTACACTCTTATGGAGAGTGCTCAGCTATGTAGGCTATCCTGATGGAATGGAACCCCGCTACTTCTGGGCGAATGAGCGGTTGGGAGAAGGTCTCTTAGTTACTGTGGAGGCCATTGTTCGTCCCCGAGGTGACGATTCTGAGTGGACAGGCTGGTGTTATGAGTCAACTGGCAGGACTGCTGAAGAAGCAGCTGGTAGGGCAGCTTTTGGGATCTTGAGGAATATCATGGATCGTTTTCCTCAGGAGCTGGCAGCCGCTTTGGTTGGAGTCTTTCCAAGAGGTAACCCATCCACTGATTCATGGCAGCAGGCAAGAGGAAGACCCTTAGAAATTGGTGCAGCAGAAAGGCAGAACAGTGATAACCCTTCCATGAGCGCCATGTTCGCAGTGATGAGAGTGTTGGATGGAGTTGAAGGTAGCCTCAGACGTGTGTCTGGTGCTCTTGGTCATGCCCGCGAAGACCGACGTTAGCTTCAGAGGGAGCACGACATCGAGATTGAGAGGCTCACCGAAGAGATGACTCGGTTAACTCACCAACGGAATGCAGCCTGGTCCAGGGAAGATGTCCTGAGAGCTCGACAATTTGAGCTGGAACAGCAGCTGGCAAATGCGGAAGAATACAACAATAATCTGCATGAAGAGGTTCATCTACTGCACAATCAGCTCCACCCTTATGTACCACCTGGAGCCGCAGAAATGGATCTAGAGGGGTACGAGGAAGAAGAAGAAGTGGCACCTGAAGAAGAAGTAGAACCTGGGGAAGGAGATGATTCTGCGTCTGACCTCGATAGTGATCATGATGAGGGTTAGATCGCTTAGCGTGTAGTGGGAAGACTAATGTATCACTTTTATTTATGTAATGGACCTGTAGTTCCAAGTTGGCATTAGTAATCAGACTATCATGTAATGTTAATCACACATTTGGGTAAACGTTAATGCAATTTCGGTTCCTTGTCGGTAATTACGCTTTAAATTGCATGCGTTATGAGCACGATAAGTGGTCAAATTGGTGATGTCATGTTGCGAGAATGAATTATTATGCCTCTGTTTTTATTGTGCTTTTGAGAATTTTCTCCAGTAATTTCAGTTTGGCATGAGTACCTAATTCATGTGCAATCTCTTGGCATCGACCAATAATCGCTTATTGTTGCAACTTCGCAGATGACGTGCACCCGTGCTGGAGCTGGTGGCAGCCAGGATGGCAACCAGGATGACTTGCCACCCCCACCGCCACCGTCTGCTCAGGAATTCTTTGCCCAGTTCCTAGGGAGCCAGAGGACAATGGAAGAAGCTTTGCGCCTCATCGCGCAAAACACTGCTCGTGGCCACCCACAGCAACCAGGGGCCGAGCCAAATCAGCACAGTTCATTCAAGGAGTTTCTGGACACGAAGCCACCGATCTTCAAGGTGGCTGAGGAACCACTGCAGGCCGATGAGTGGCTAAATACAATCGAGCAGAAATTTCGTCTGCTAAGGGTCACAGAGCACCTGAAAGCAGAATACGCTTCTCATCAATTGCAAGGACCAGCAGGAATCTGGTGGACGCACTTTCTGTCGTCTCTACCTGCTAATGCGAGAGTGACCTGGGATCAATTCAAGTTGGCTTTCAGGGGACACCATATTCCCCCGGGCCTGATGCGCATGAAAGCAGCAGAATTTATGAGGCTCACTCAGGGAACCAAGTCACTCACAGAATATATGCACGCATTCAACAACTTGTCAAGATATGCTCCAAGTTTCGTGGATACTGAAGAGAAAAAGATTGAGAGTTTCAAGCGAGGGTTGGGTACCAAGTTAATGAAGACTATGGCAAATTCTCGATGTGCCACGTACAATGAGTTTATTAGTGATGCCTTGACCCAAGAAAATCACAACAACATGCATGCAGTTGCTAAAGGTCGCAAGAGGGCCTATGAGGCCGGTGCATCCGGATCTTTCCAGTCAAAAGCGCCTATCACAGCTAGGCCACAAATCCGTCCACCTGCACCCAAGTTCAGGCCTCCACCACTGAAAGCTCAGAATAACAGGCCACAGAAACCATTTCGTAAGGCGTTTACTATTGCCTTACCAAAAGGAAATGGCAATCAGGATAGCTCCACCGGATTTAGAAGTAATCAACCTTGTTTCAACTGCAACCAACTGGGTCATTGGTCCAAGGAGTGCCCCCACCCCAAGAGGAATGGCAACCCAAATCAGAACAATCAGAGGCAGGTGAATGCCAGGGCACGTCAGGGACAAGTACATTATACCGCTGTGGAGGAAGTGCCCGCCGGAGAAGTTGTCACGGCTGGTATGTTTCTTGTCAACAAGCACCCCACTGTTGTTTTATTTGATTCGGGAGCTTCTCATTCATTTATGAGTCAAGCATTTGCATCTAGGCATGATCAAGAAATAATAGAAGTAAGTAAAGGGGGTTTTAACATAAGTTCAGCAGGGGGAACTGTTACTACCAAAAAGATAGTAAAAAATGTACTCATCTTGATACAAGGGAGGGAGTACACCACAGATTTGATAATATTGCCGGGATTATCGATAAGTGTAATCTTAGGCATGAATTGGATGAAGTATCATGGTGCTCTTATTGACACTAGCACCCGTACTATCATGTTGAGAGAACCCACGGGAGGGAATGCTTTTCTAGTGCCACTCTCCCGCGATTTCGAACCCCAACATTTAGCCTGTGCTATCCAAGCCACCACCATATGTGATATTCCCGTGGTTTGTGAGTTTCCGGATGTATTTCCAGAGGAATTACCAGGTCTACCACCGGATAGGGACGTGGAATTCAAGATTGAATTAGTGCCAGGTACCGCACCCATATCCAGAAGGCCCTATAGAATGCCACCCAATGAGTTAGCAGAACTTAAGGTTCAATTGCAAGATCTATTGGACAAAGGTCTTATCCAACCTAGCTCATCTCCGTGGGGATGTCCAGCATTGTTTGTGAAAAAGAAGGATAAGTCACTGAGGATGTGTGTAGATTACAGACCACTCAATGCTGTGACCATCAAGAACAAATATCCGTTACCCCGCATCGACATCTTGTTCGATCAGCTAGCGAAGGCAAAGGTATTCTCCAAAATTGATTTGAGATCAGGTTACCATCAAATAAAGATCAGACCGGAGGATATACCCAAAACTGCTTTCTCTACTAGGTACGGCTTATACGAGTATTTGGTTATGTCTTTTGGACTAACAAATGCTCCAGCCTATTTCATGTACCTAATGAACTCGGTATTCATGCCCGAACTTGACAAGTTCGTGGTCGTGTTTATCGATGACATATTGATTTATTCAGAAAGTGAGTCAGATCATGAAGAGCATCTAAGGATTGTCCTATCCAGACTCAGGGAACATAAGCTTTATGCCAAGTTTAGCAAATGTGAATTCTGGATGAGCAAAGTGCCTTTCTTAGGTCACATTTTATCTAGAGATGGAATCTCAGTAGACCCATCAAAAGTACAGGAGGTCATGGATTGGAAAGCCCCAACTTCGGTGCATGAAGTTCGGAGTTTTCTAGGGTTAGCAGGATACTATCGTCGGTTTATTCCAGACTTCTCAAAGATAGCTAAGCCTATGACCAGACTACTTCAGAAAGATGAGAAATACAAGTGGACACCAGAATGTGAAACAGCTTTTCACACCCTCAGAACTTTGTTGACTACAGCACCTGTGCTAGCACAACCAGACATTGAAAAGCCTTTTGATGTATTTTGTGATGCCTCAGGAATAGGTTTGGGATGTGTACTTATGCAAGAAGGGAGAGTAATTGCATATGCCTCTCGGCAACTAAGAAAACATGAAGTCAACTACCCTACACATGATTTGGAACTTGCAGCCGTTGTTCATGCACTAAAGATATGGAGACATTACTTGATGGGCAATATATGTCATATCTATACTGACCACAAAAGCCTCAAGTATATCTTTACCCAGCCAGAACTGAACATGAGACAACGTAGATGGTTGGAATTGATTAAGGACTATAATTTGGAAGTGCACTACCATCTAGGTAAAGCTAATGTAGTAGCCGATGCACTTAGTCGGAAGTCCCATTGCAACACTATGGAAGCACTATTGGAAGATGGATTCAACTTGCTACATCCTGCTGTACTACACAATATCACAGTCAGTTGTTCGCTTGAGGGCAGAATCATAGAGCTACAGCAGACTGATGTAGGAATAAGTCACATCAAGAGAAAAATGCAAGAGCAAGAAACCAAACATTTTAGACTGGACGAAAAAGGTGTATTATGGTTTGAGGACCGACTAGTGGTGCCAAAAGACCGTGAGCTAAGGAATCAAATTTTAGAAGAAGCTCACTCGTCCAAATTGTCTATCCACCCGGGTAGTAGTAAAATGTATCAGGATCTAAGAAACCGTTTTTGGTGGACTAAGATGAAGAAAGAGATCGCAGCCTATGTTGCTAGGTGTGATAACTGCAGTAGAGTGAAAGCCGTCCATATGAAAACCGCTGGATTACTTCAGCCATTGCCTATTCCAGGATGGAAATGGGAGGAAATCAGCATGGACTTTATCACAGGCCTTCCAACAATGCCCCAAGGTCACGATTCAATCTGGGTCATTGTTGATCGTCTCACCAAGTCAGCCCATTTTGTACCAGTTCACACAACATATCACGCGGGTAAATACTCCGAGTTATATGTTTCCCAGATCGTGAAACTGCATGGAGTGCCCAGGACCATAATCTCAGATAGAGGACCACAGTTCATAGCTCGTTTCTGGGAGCACTTGCACCAAGCTTTGGGAACCAAGCTAATCAGAAGTTCAGCTTATCATCCGCAAACTTCAGGACAGACAGAGCGAGTGAACCAAATCCTAGAAGATTTACTTAGGGCTTGTGTTATATCTTCAAAAGGTTCATGGGAGAAATGGTTACCTTTAGCTGAATTCTCCTATAACAACAGTTATCAAGCGAGTATCAAAATGGCTCCATTTGAAGCCTTATATGGCAGAAAATGCAGAACTCCATTGAATTGGATTGAGCCCGGTGAAAGGAGATATTTTGGTATTGATTTTGTCAATGAAGCCGAAGAACAAGTACGTATCATCCAACAACACATGAAGGCAGCTCAATCAAGACAGAAGAGTTATGCCGATAGAAGAAGAAGACCACTAACTTTTGAAGTAGGTGACTATGTGTACTTGAGAGTATCACCCATGAAAGGTGTAAAAAGATTTGGGATGAAAAAGAAGCTTTCACCAAGATATGTAGGGCCATACAAAATTTTGGAACGAAAAGGAAATGTTGCGTACAAGCTACAACTACCACCAGAGATGAGTGCAATCTTTGATGTGTTCCATGTTTCGCAGCTAAAGAAATGTCTTCGAGTACCGGAAGAAGCTATTGCACCCACCAACGTGCAGCTCCAATCGGATTTGACTTATGAAGAAAAGCCAATTCGAGTATTAGAAGTGATGGAGAGGGTAACAAGAAGTAAGATCATTAAGTTTTATAAGGTGGTGTGGAACAATCATAGTGAACAAGATGCTACATGGGAAAGAGAAGATTATCTGCAAGAAGTTTATCCCGCCTTTTTCCAAGAATGGTAGGTCTTGCAAATCTTGGGACGAGATTTTTATAAGGGGGAGGGGCTGTAACACCTCGGGTGTTAGCCTTGCATAACTTGACTTGCATAACATGAGCATAAGCATCAAGCATTCATAAATCATCATTTACAATTGAAACATCTGATCGAAACATATGAAACATTGCTTGTTATTTCGTGTTTCTTGTAACATATGCATATGATCATGTGCAAATAAATGCTAGTGTGTAATGTTGGTCACTATAACACCTTAGCTACACTTAGGTTAACAAAAGGAACCTTGTTCATGAAGGCCACATTTCATGATCCAGCACCTAAGTGATATTTCATGTGTTGACTTGAATAGCTATATGAGTGACTACTAAATGAAATGCTTAAATGGCCTTGCAAATTGTTTTAACATGCTAAGAGTATCATCATGAACAACTTTGGTATTTAGGGCTAGGGCTAGTTTGGTCATTTAGCCATGGTTTGAATGTGTATCATGATTTCAAAGTGACAAGTTTGACTAAAGTTGAACTAGGTGTTAGGGACCTTGCATGGAGGAGTTCACTAAAGCAAAGTTGTAGTGTTTGACATAAGGAACAACTTTTATTTTTGGGTCATGGACTGATTTAGCTTCTAACATGCTTGAATGGGTCCCACAAAAACCAGCAAAATCCAGTTTTCAACACTTAACGAAATTTGCTAAGTCGTGAAACCCTGACAGCCTGACAAGCTGACCTTCAGGGCATTATAACTCAAGTTCGGGTGAGAATTAGAACTCGATCATTGAACAACAATTGTAGCTGGTACATGGGTCTACAAATTCTATTCAGTAAGTTTGCACGAAGGAGCCACCGATTAGCCGGTAAATCAAGTTGAAAACGCGCTGTCAGGCTCGGCCATCGCGTTCTGACGAACTGAATCAAGTCCAGCGCGTTGGCTTCAGTGGCCGACCGATTTCAGTCACCGCACGCCGCGTGGAGGTCGCCGTGGCCGCGCGTCGCCAGCGTCCTGACCACGCAGGCCACGCCGCGCCCGAGCGCGCCTTCATCCCGCCAGCGCCCGCCCGAGCCATCCCGCGCTCCCATTTCGCTCCCGGCGCCTTTTCTTCCCCGCTGCTGCAGCCGCCGAGCACCCACAGCTCCGCCGTCGCCATAGCCGCGCGCAGCTCGTGCCTGGCCACTCCCGCACCACCGTGATAGCTCCACCGTCTCCCCAGCACCCCATTGTTTCTCCCCGTGCCCGCTGACAAAGCCCGGTAAGCCACCGCAGCGCGTGTAGGCTCGCCGGAGTTCCACCGTGAGCCCCATCGTCGTGGCCACGCCGCCTCAGTCCTCCTCCCGCTCCGTTAGCTAGCGCGCTAGGTCCCCCAGCGTTCATAGATGCTTGTCCACGCGTTGATTTGAACCACCGTAGCCCACGCCGGCGTTTCACCGTCGACCCGCACCTCCACCCCGCCATGGCCGCCGCCGTAGCCGCTAGCTCCGATGAGAAGGCCACCCAAGTAGCTCAATCGATGCGCGAAGTCGAGTAGATCATCGTGTGATGATGTCACCGCCGGCGAGTTCGCCATCGGCGAGCTCTGGCCGCGCCAGCACCGCGCAGCGCCTCTGCTCTGCTCCGTGTCACTGACGCGTGGGGTCCCCTGACCAGCGGGTCCCACCTGTCAGCGACAGCAGTAGTGTAGGCTAACTCATTTTGAATCCAGTTTTTGAATTGTTTTGTGAAATTTGTATCTTTAGTTTGGTAGCTCCAAAAATTGTGAAATAAATTTGTAAGTGTTCCTTAGGAAGTGTAGTATTTAAGAAAAATATGTTCTTGGCTTCAACAGTAGAAATTTCTGGAGATTTAAATAGGAATTTCAAATGTGCTTTTGAATGCATTCAAATTTGTTTATTTTATATCTAGAGTTCCTGTGCTCCAAAAATTATGAAATTTTTGTGGTAAGCTAGTCTTAGCATACATGAGCTTGGATAAAAATTTGAGGACCAGTGCATGTGTAGATCTATAGTTATAGATTTTTCCTTTATAAATAGTTAATCCTTGCATGAATTTTTATAAATTAATTATGAGTCCAAAATTCCTGAAATTTGTTGGAGGTGATACTAGTACCATATGGATGTGAGGAAAAATAAGAAATCTGTTGCTTGACACTTTTCAATAAGATTTTCCATTTATGCTATTTCAAGCCTTGCTTCCTTATCATTTTAGTATAGGATGTTCTACTTAGCAAAATGACATGAAATTTTTATAGTAGTCCTTTGATAGCATTATTAAGGCTCTGTAAATTTTTGAGAATTTATTCAGCACATCTGATATATATTTATTATTTAACCTAGATATCTAAATAAAATAATAAAGGCAATTTAATAAATAGTTTGGGCTTTGCCATTATATTATCTTAACTATGTTTGGTATGCTTAAACTGTTGGTAGGTTCTAGGTTGTCAATTTGTGGATGATTACATAAAGTAGAGGTGCTATTACTTTATATTGCATGATAAATCATTTCCGAACCGATTCTAGAATATGATAAGTTGCATGTTGAAACTGATGTCGACTGTAAAAATGGTTAATAACAAAGTTGTAGAGAATTTGATAAGCTTTCCAGAAAGTCTAGGATCACTGTTTTTGGATTTGTAGAACTCCAGTCATGAGTGAAACAAGTGGCTGCTATTTTATGGTGTAGTCGATGCATTGTAGAAGTAGTTAAGTAGTAATCGAGAAGAGATATGCACCTACTCAACAACACGATGTACTTGTTAACATTATGCATTCGTAATACTCATACCATACTCATGCATCTAGGATCGGAGGAAGAGATCACGTTGCTAGAATTCGAAGAAGCAGAGGAAGGGAACCCGCAGGAGGATCCGCAAGCCGCAGCTCCCGAAGGCGTGGAGCAGAACCCTGAAGAGCTTCCGGAGTGCCCTGATCATCGCCCTACTTCCTTTCTGCGAGGCAAGCCTCGGAGCATTATAAGTCTCCCAGTAATTTACAAATGTTTACTTACGTATTTATGATTGATGCATTAGGTTATAAGAGTTGAATGAAACCACTTGATGCATGTACATTCCTTGTCTAGATATTATCCCGTTAACCGGTATAGGTCCAGGATCGAATATATGCTTAGCCATGCTTAGACCGGTAGAAGTCGGGTGATTTCCTGTCACCTGCGAGATATAGGTGGATACCGAAGCACGGTTGGCTATATCTGCTATCGTGGAACAGAACCATGGTTAATGTAAATGGAGACCGGGCGGGATATCGATAGAAAAGCAACAAGGCATGGAGGTCTTGGGTGTGGATCTATCCCCGTCTGTGTCGATCAAGGACCGTACCGTTGTTGGAACTTCTGACAAGATTGAACGCATGCCTCTCACTTAGCTGGCCGGATAATTCGTTCCGACCGCGAAGCCGAGTAATTCAACTCAGGCCGGGAATCGTTCTGTTGTGCGCTCCTTCCGGGGAACGATCAGACTGAGCCCAAGGGCAGGCTTGGCCTGAGCATCCTGGCATCTGGTGTTCCAGATTGTGCGGTGCAGTACGAACCCGCGAAATGTGTACCGGAGTTGTACCAAAGGTGACCTAAGACTATCGTGGCTGGTAGATCTGGGTTTGTGTTAGGAATAAATTCCCAGCTGGTAGAAATCGATTCGAATCGCCGTCTCTCCCGGATAGTGAGAAACTTGGCTAGCTCCAACATCGTAGTAACTGCGTTATGAAACATGATGGTTCGGATGGATATGGAATTACAATACCTGCTATGGTTACTATTGCATGCTTCTAAAAGATATACCACATGTTTGGCACAGGATAGTTGCTAATCTAGAAATGGATAGTTATAATTAACTTGATAAAGGAATCACAAGTGTACAAAGATTAATTGCCTTTTTCGCAAAAATATTGTCAAGTTACGTCCACTTATACAGCCTTGCATAATCCTTGGAGTCATTTTATTTCTGGTTCATGACAGGTAAGTCTAGCTGAGTACCTTCTCGTACTCAGGGTTTATTTTCCCATTGTTGCAGATGGCACTGTGTATCATGGTTATTGCAAGAGTTGCTTCTATCCCGCTGTGGATGAGGAGTAAGCCTTGGGTAGGCTTCCTTAGTAATTCCTATCTTTGCTTTTGTGGACCGTGATCTGGCTTGGCACTGTATCAAACTACGTTGGAAACTTATCTTCGAACTTATTTGCTTCCGCTTTAATTATCAAACTCGATTTGTAATAACTTTCTATTCGTACTCTGATGATGAAAAGTATCTGTGAACTTTATGTAATATGTGGCATGTATGTTGAATCCTGTACGATCTTGGTTGTTGTAAATCGTTTATCGAGACCCGTCGTGGTACTCGACGGACTACCGGGTTTATATGGGTTCAAGTATGACAGTGCAACCGCTTGCGGATTGCCATTATACTTGTATTCTTATAAATTGGTCGGTTCTGCGACACCAGACAACTATGCTCGTTGCAACCTCTTCATCATCACAGTCATCATGCATGACCATACACACGCAGCATGGTAGCAGCTGGCCCTTGCCTCGATGCTGCATGGTAACCGATAGGCACACACACACACACCTGTACGTGGTGCCGCATGACTAAGCTTTTGGCATGCCACCGCCTAAGTCCGGCACCTATGCACTAACGCGCACGCATAACATATACGCCGCCCGACTCCTTCGAGCTATGGCCAACGCACCTCGAGCATGTCGGTGCTCACTCAAGAGCACGACTCCATGAGAACACATGTCAAGCCTCTTTGTTACTTTCACCGAGCACCCAGACGTGCTACCACAGCATGGGTTTTGCCTTGCCATAGACCTTGCTGTGTCATCATCCTCTCCAACCTCTCCTACCCCAAGCTGCTCATCATTAGTTCGCTGCTGCACGTCGAGCTGAAGTTTGAGCTCCTCACCTCCAAGCCCTAGAGCACGTCTTCACCACACCCTCGTTAGAGCTTAGCCATTGACCTTGAGCCTACAGCCACCTCCACTGCCTTTTAGGACCCTCTGCTACCTATGGCTGACCATAGCCAGCTCTTGGCTAGGCCATAGCCACGCTCCAGCTGGCCGCAGCTACCTCCTAGCTAGCCATAGCCACTATTGGCTGGCTGCAGCCACTTTTGGCTAGAAGCAGCTCACCTATAGCTAGCTATGGCCCACTAGTAGCCGATCACAATAGGTTGTTGTTGGCTACTACTGGTGGGAGCAAGCCTCAGCTAGCCATGGACATCTTCGACATGCCCCAGCCTTCCTCGGACCTTCTTGCAACTCGATTTGTGACTACCACCAGGATGCTAGCATCACCTTGGCATGACCCTTGTTGCACAGCTATGGGTGTCACGACCGTCACATACACGCATGCATAGAGGACACAACGGCCAAGCCACGACCATGACCAAACTCTCATAGGACATCCATGACACTTAGGCTGCCCTCCCTAACCTATGTTAACTGACCCTCACATTCTCACTTGGGAGGCATATACATAGCCGTGTCCCAACTTTGCTCGAACCCTGCACGTGCACCACCATGACTCAGCCACAGCACGACCGAGTGGATCCCCATCCTACAGTTGTGTAACCTACCTTTGCCCTAGAACATGGTAATACCAGGACCTACCTAAACTGAGCAATGGCAAAGGTAGACCTCCACTTGTTGGCCTCTTCGATACCCAATCCTAACTCAACACAGCATCAGCATGTTCAGCCCATGTAGCCATGAGAGTCTGAGTCACCACCACTCATATGACTAGGCTAAACCGAACCCCACCATGGCACCCTAGCCATGACCTAAGCCACCTTGCGCCTACCATGTTCCCTAGCCATCCTTGAATTCACAGCCATGTATGAGTGCATTTGGGTTTTTCATCGTTTTATTGGTTCTTTGTGATAATCTTTAGCTTATTGTGTTCCCGGTTACGTGTCCAACAGCTCTAGAGGAGGACTTGCGAGACAAAGCTGACCCAGCATACATTGAGTGGACAATGATGGAACAAAGGTGCCATGTCCCACCCAACTTCATAGAATCCTATTAGACATGCAATAATTGGTTGCTAGTGCTTTATTTTCTGCAATTGAACTGTGATAGGTTGCATGGTAGAATTGCTTGAAGCATTACCTTGACACAACCTTTTACCCCTGCACACCCACTGTTAGGCTAGATGCTCACTTACTACTTATTGCTTGCTTCTACTATGCATTATATCTATGATGTGATGCTTGGTGGAGGATTGTTTGTGAGTGGCTATGGCACTCTATGCCGATAATGTGGTAATAACTTAGGAAGATCTTGGCGTGCATCTTGGGTGTGTGGTGAGGGTTGAGTCAACCAAAAAGGATTCTACAATGAGTCTTTGGGACAAGCCTTGCTGGGAGGGAGTGACCTAAGCATCCTCTATGATGAGAGGTACATACATGTGAGTGGAGTAGACCCCCGGATGCTTCATAGGGGTGAACCCCCAGATGTACCTATGGCAGGTACATGTGAGTGGAGTAGACCCCTAGATGCCTCATAGGGGTGAGCCCTTGGGGAGGAGGTGACGTCAAGGCATGGGGTGTCAGTTAACCCCACTTGAGAAGATGTCATGCCTGGTCCCCTTAAGGACTGGTATGTCGAGAGAACCGGATCATAGGACCCTACGTACACACCACTCATCCCTGGTCGGGCGAGGGATGGATGTTGACCAGCTAGGGCGGTGCCACTACTTCCTAGGATGTAGGTGATAGTGTAGGGAGGTACGAGCATATGGGTCACACCCTCCTAAGACAGCGTAGTGACCTTGAGGGCCCGGTACTACTTCTCACAGTCTTAGTGTGCCGGTGGACTCCGGTGTGACTCAAGGCTGAGTGGCAGATGGTATCGCACTAGTTTGGAAGGCAGCCCGGTATTAGCCTAGATGGTGGCCACCGTCAATGATGGTGATCTTGTGGTTCTAGGTGTACATGCTATGTAGATTTGATCGATCTATACGTATAGCCATGTCCATGGATATAGACATTCCTATGACCTACGCTTCCCTTGATTAGTGAGAGGAGTCCTTTCTTCTTCTCCCCCAGGGTTTGTTGGATTTTGGCTGTTAGCCAATAAGGCAAGGTACGAGAGGGAGTCATCCTTGCCGCCTAGGGAGTGAGAGTGCGGTGAGATGTGTGTGATGAGATGGGAGAATGTGTGGATGAGATGGATTAAAACTTGATGAACTATTATAAAATATTGATGAAACATGCATAGGAAAACTACAGCCATAAATAGTCCTTTTGTTCTACCCTTGCATTCCACTTACCACAAAGCAAAGCAAAGCATAGGGTGGGAGCCAGTGGCCAGTACAAATCATACTGAAAGATATTTGGTAGGTTTTGGATGTCATCTATGACGATGACAACAGAGATCAGAAGATTAGATGGTCTTGTTCCTACGCTCAAGTTTGGTTGAGGAGATGAAGTCTACGCCCGCTAATACTCTACGCCTACTCTGATGATTGCCCATGGAGGAGCCTTCACCCGCCGACGTGCTATGTCTACTTTGATGCTGATCTATGTGCGTTTCCACTAGTATATGTTGTACTTAGTGTGTTACCAAGTGTTGTAATATCTTGTAAACTTGTAATTCTGCCATGTATGAACTGTGATATCAACTGAATAATGATAATGTGATAGTTTGGTCTTCCTGGACTATCACATTATGATGTAATCTGTGGATTTCCCTTTGAGGAAATCATGGACTGTTTCACTAACCTTTGATCTAAGTGTGTGAATTAGATAAGGTGGTCCAATCCAAGTGATGAAGCTAGATAATGGTCATGGTGAAGGTGATGGCCACAAATGAGATGATCAAGTGCTTCACATTTGGAAAAGAAGAAAGAGAAAAATAAAAATGGGCTCAAAGCAAAGGTTTATTGATAGGAGCCATTTTTAGTTTGCACTCAAGACACCATAGAGGGTGTGAGTGATTTAGGATCGATAGTCGTACTATAAAGAGGGGAAAACTTTGGCTAAGTGGTTATCAAGTGCCATTAGGTGACATGATTCTTGCATATGCATTTAGGAACCTAGTGTGCCAACTTTGACCCTTGTAAAATGCTTTGAAAATTGCTAACACACATGCACACAAGTTCTACACTTTGTGGTTAGCAAGTTGGAAGCAAGGGTGAAGTGGTTGTGGACATAGAAAAAGAAAAAGGAGAGAAAGTCCACGACCGGACGCTGTCGTGGGGTGACCGGACTCACCTCGGCGCGTCCGGTCATTTCTAGCCACGGCGCACTGACTAGCTAAGGACGATGAGTTGAGATCGGACACTAGGGCTGCCTTGACCAGCGCATCTATTCACTTATTGAAAGGCAGCGAGTTCACCTAATTGGATGCGCAGGGTTCGAGTTAGGTCGCGATGACGTACAGTGACATCGGCCTTGCGGGCACGCGCAGAGTGAAGAAGAGCTAACTGAATGCTAGGTGCATCAGGTCGACATTGACCTAACACGTCCGGTCGCTATTTGTGCACTCTGGATCATCTCTAGAAATGATCGGACTTAGCTTCACGCAGTGTTAGGTCGCTTGAGCTGCACGTTCGGTCGTCACTTAATGCACGAGAGTCTAAAACTTGATCGTTGGGATCTGACGGCTGAGGTTAGAATGGAGGCAACACATGGACGGCTGTGGATGACTGGACGCTGGTTCCTGTGTCTGGTCATGATCCACCTACATGTCTGGTGAGGCCGAGAAAGCAGAGAGCAGGGGGCCAACAGCTCTTTTGTGGTTGGCTCCCTATTTAAAGGTCTTGGCTGGCCCTTGGCCTTGGCACTTTGACATACTTGACATCCTTTTGAGCCTAAGCAAACACCTCTCACTCATCTCCATCATTGATTCATCATCTTTATGAGATTAGGAGTGATTCTTAGTGCATTTGCTTGAGTGATTGCATCTAGTGGCACATGGGGATCGTTGGAGCTACGAATTTCTTGTTACTCTTGGTGGTTGCTGCCACCTAGACAGTTTGGAATAGAGGAGGAGCTTTGGCAAGACTTGATGACTGTTCATGGCCATCTCCTGGTGATTGTGAGGGGTCTTGTGCCTTCCCTGGTGGAGCGCCAAACGGTAACTCTAGTGAATTGCTTGTGTCATTGAGTGACCTCACTTGTGGGCGTTCATATCGTTGATTAGTTCATTCCTCTACATGGTGGCATAAACATCTCACTCACTCCTTTACTTACTTGCAAACTAGTTGTAACAAGCTCTTTAGTGTAATTAGTTTTGAGAGCTTGTCTTGCTTGCTAGTTTAGTATCACCTAGTGGAGCTCTTTAGTGTAGCATGTTTGAGAGCTCTTAGTGAGTAGTGACATAGCCCTTGTTTGTGCCTAGTGATCATAGCAACTAGAATTATTGAATAGGTGGCTTGCAACCATTGTAGAGCTAGAGCAAAATTGCATTTCACCTTTTAGGTTACTAACCTCTTGCTCTAGTGTGTTTGTAGAATTTTTTTATAGGCTATTCACTCCCCCCTCTAGCCATTTAAGACCTTTCAAGTGGTATCGGAGCCATGGTCACCGTTTGATTCAAGGCTTAACAACCTTCGATGCAAAATATGGCTCAAATTGTGTTCAACCATGTTGGGGGTAAACCACCGTTCTTTGATGACACATCTTTTGACTATTGGAAGAGAAAGATGAAGATGTACATTGGTTCAATCAATGACAAGGTGTGGGATGTGGTAGAGAATGAGTTTGTGATTCTTAACCCTACCAATCTCACCGACAATGACAAGATCAACAAACAATGCAATATCATGGCACTCAACACAATATACAATGGCATTGATTCAAAGGTATTTGAGCAAATCAAAGATCTTGAGAAGGAAAGTGAAGTTTGGGAGAGATTAGAGGAAACATATGAGGGAACTTCAATGGTAAAAAGTGCCAAGCTCTACATACTCAAAGACAAGATATCAAACTTCAAGATGAAAGATGATGAGTCCATTCTAGAGATGTTCTATAGGCTACAAGTCATCATCAATGATCTCAAGAGTTTGGGTGAGAAAGTGAAGGATGAGGACTTCTCTCACAAGTTCTTAATGTGTTTGCCAAAGAGATTCAAGACATTGAGAACTATCATATTTAGAGGTGGATTGAAGGATGTCACTCCAAATGACGTGCTTGGTGATGTGTTGACCGATGCACAATATAATGATGATGATGATGATGAAGTTGTGAAGGAAGAAGACAAGAAGAAGAAGAGTGTAGCATTCAAGGCTAGTACTTCATCTTCAAGGAACAAGAGCAAGGGAAAGGCTAAAAAGGAAGAATCAAGTGATGAAGAATGGTCCAATGATGATAGTGATGATGAAGCACTAGCTCTCTTTGTGCGCAAGTTTAGCAAGATGATGAAGAAGAAGGGCTATCATACAAGAAAGAGAAGAGATCACTCCAAGAACAAGGAATATGCAAGATTGTGCTACAAGTGCAAGAGTCCCGATCATATGGTGGTGGATTGTCCATACAATAGTGACAATGAGGACAATGAGAAGAAGAAGTAGAAAGAAAAGAAAGAAAAGAAGGAGAAGAAGGAGAAGAAGATGACCTTCAAGAAGAAGAAGAAGGGTGGATCCTAAGTTGTCACATGGGATAGTGATGCCTCCACCGAAGATGACTCAAGTGGTGATGACAAGGCATCCAAGAAGAAGGCTCTAGCAAGCATTGCTATCAACAACAAGCCTTCACTATTTGACACTTCATCATGCTTCATGGCCAAGGTCTCCAAGGTAAAATATGATGAGAGTGAAAATGATGATAGTGAAAGTGAAAATGATAGTGATGATGATGAATTCTCTAATGAACATGCTAGAACAAGCCAACTCAATAATTAACAAGAAGAGCAAGAAGTGCAAAGAATTGCAAAAGAAGCTTAGTGCCCTTGAGCAATCCTTTGATGAGCTCAATGCTACTCATGAGAGGCTAGTGGAAGCCCATGAGAAGCTTGGCAAAGCTCACACCAAGCTTGAAAAAGCTCACTCCTTGCTTCTTGAACAAGATAAGGAAAGGGTAATAATATCATATGATGTGGGCGTAACATGTGACATAATTGATGAATCTTTTTATGAACCAATTATTATTGCTCCCATTAACCCTTCTTGTAGCTCATCATCCACCACCACCACCACCACTCCTACCTCTACTACTAGCGATGGTTTCACTTGTGATGCCTCACTAATGGTTGAGAATGAAACTCTCAAGAGAGAGGTGGATGAGCTCACTCATGCCCTAGGCAAGGCCTATGGTAGTGAGGCCCGCTTGCTAAAGTGCTTGGGTAGCCAAAGGTTCTCTATTAACAAAGAGGGATTAGGCTACACCATCAAGAAAGGTAAGGCAACCTTTGCAACTCACAAAACTAGTTTTGTGATGGGCAATGGTTGGTTTTGCAATGGATGCAAGCAAGTTGGGCACATAGAGCAATATTGCAAGAACAAGAACAAGAATGCTAATGTATCCTCAATTAAGTTTGATTCTTGTTATTTGCTTACTAAGGGTGCCAACAGTGTGAAGGCTAAGTTCATTGGTACACCAATTGTGGGCTCAAAAAATAAAACCATTTGGGTACCAAAGACCTTAGTAACTAACCTTAAAGGACCCAAGCAAGTTTGGGTACCTAAAAAGAATTGATTTTCTTTTGTAGGTAAACTATAAAACTAGAGGAAGGCATTGGGTGCTTGATAGTGGGTGCACACAACACATGACCAGTGATTCAAGAATGTTCAAATCAATCAACACCAATGATAGTAATGGCTATGATAGCTCACATTTGGTGACAATGGCAAAGGCAAGGTCAAAGGGCTTGGTAAGATTGCAATATCCAATGACTTGAGCATATCCAATGTGCTACTAGTAGAGAGCTTGAACTTCAACCTATTGTCGGTAGCTCAACTTTGTGATCTTGGTTTCAAATGCATATTTGGAGTTGATGATGTAGAGATCATAAGTGTAGATGGCTCTAATTTGATCTTCAAAGGCTTTAGGTATGAGAATCTATAATTGGTTGATTTCAATGCTAGCGAAGCTCAATTGTCAACATGTTTGTTCACAAAATCTAGCATGGGTTGGCTATGGCATAGAAGGCTTGGTCATGTTAGAATGAAGCAATTGAATAGATTGATAAAGCATGATCTACTTAGAGGCTTAAAAGATGTCACATTTGAGAAGGATAAGCTATGTAGTGCATGTCAAGCCGGAAAGCAAGTTGGCAACACTCATCCCAAGAAGAGCATGATGAGCACATCCAAGGCATTTGAGTTGTTGCATATGAATTTGTTTGGGCCAACTACATATACAAGTATTGGTCACAATAAGTATGGATTTGTGGTAGTGGATGATTTCTCGAGATATACATGGGTATTCTTTCTAGTTGACAAGAGTGATGCATTTGCAACCTTCAAGACATTCGTCAAGAGAATTCACAATGAGTTTGAAACAACAATCAAGAAAGTGAGAAGTGACACTGGAAGTGAATTCAAGAACACAAGAGTTGATGAGCTATGTGATGAGTTTGGAATTAGGCATCAATTCTTGACCAAGTACACTCCACAATCAAATGGCCTTGTTGAGAGGAAGAATAGAACTTTTATTGACATGGCAAGATCAATGCTAAGTGAGTACAATGTTAGCCATTCATTTTGGGGTGAAGCAATCAACACGGCTTGCTACTATAGCAACCACCTCTATTGTCATCCTATGTTGGAGAAGACGCCATATGAGATCTTGAATGGAAGAAAGCCAAATATTGCATACTTTTAGGTTTTTGGATGCAAATGCTACATATTGAACAAAGGCACTAGATTGAGCAAGTTTGAGAAGAAATGTGATGAAGGTTTCTTGTTGGGTTACCCCACTACTAGCAAGGCTTATAGAGTTTGGAATTTGGCTAGTGGTACTCTTGAGGAAGTTCATGATATGGAATTTTGATGAAACCAATAGTTCCCAAGAGGAAGATGAGAATCTAGATAATGTGAGAGGAACTCAATTGGCCAACACAATGAAGAAGATGGATGTTGGTGACATAAGGCCTAAAGAAGTGATTGAAGTTGAAGATGACAAAGATCAAGTGCTCTCTAACTCCAAGATGCAAGCTAGTGATTCTCATGATCAAAATCAAGTTAGTTCATCATCTCAAGAGCAAGATCAACTAGTGGCTAGTTCATCACCTCAAACAAATGACCAACCAAGTGCAAGCAATCAAGTTCAAGTTCTCCAAGCAACCAACATTGCAAGAGATCATCCATTGGACAAAATCATTGGTGATATTTCAAGAGGTGTACAAATAAGATCAAGATTGACATCATTTTGTGAACACTTCTCATTTGTGTCATCCATTGAACCTAAGAAGATAGATGAAGCTTTGAAGGATGTTGATTGGGTAAATGCCATGCATGAAGAGCTAAACAACTTCACAAGAAATCAGGTATGGGAGTTAGTTGAGAGGCCTAAGGGACACATTATGATTGGAACTAGATGCATCTTTCACAACAAGCAAGATCAAGATGGGATAGTTGTAAGGAACAAAGCAAGATTAGTGGTTCAAGGATACACTCAAGTTGAAGGTCTTGACTTTGGTGAAACATATGCCCTGGTTGCAAGATTGGAAGCAATTAGGATCTTGTTAGCCTATGCTTGTGCCTACAACAGCAAGCTCTATCAAATAGATGTGAAAAGTGCATTTCTCAATGGCTACATCAATGAAGAAGTCTATGTTGAGCAACCTCCTAGTTTTGAAGATGAGAAGAATCCCAACCATGTGTATAAGTTAAAGAAAGTTTTGTATGGTTTGAAGCAAGCACCTAGAGCATGGTATGAGAGATTGACAGATTTCTTGCTCTCTAAAGGATTCAAGATGGGTAAGGTTGATGTAACACCCCTGGTGTTAAGCAACACAAAAAATTTGATCATGTCATCATCAAGCATGTTAATCATCTTTAGTAGCTCATCATGCCTTGCATTCACTAAAATTAATATTTATTTCATTAGTATTGCAATGCATTTTGTGTTGATTTGTGTTTAAACTCAAAAATACGTTGGAGGTACTTTGTGGCCTTCTATTTTTGAATTTCATTAAAATACTTGGAATTATGCCCTAATAAACTTTGAAGTGTAAAGTAGGTGTTTTACACTAGTGGCAAGAGTGGGGTATGAATTCAAGTCCAAACCCTTAAAAATTTGAGCTTCAAATTTGAATTCAAACTTGAGTTTCAATACTTAGTCATATTTGGTTAAGTATTGAAAATCAACAGTTGACGACTCCCCGAGCTGCAGGAGCTCAGATGAGTTGACAACCACGGTGGCGAGCTCATAGTGCTCGTGGTCGCACGCGAAGGCATGCGAGAAGGCCCTACTCATGGTGATCACGCCGTTTGGTCCTGGCATCTTCAGCTTGAGGTAGGTGTAGTTGGGGATCACCATGAATCTTGCATAGCATGGCCGCCCTAAGATGGCATGGTAGGATCCTAGAAAGTCCACCACTTCGAAGGTGAGGACCTCTAAGCGGAAGTTGGCTCGGCTACCGAACGTGATGGGCAGATCAATCTATCTAAGTGGGTATGCCTGCACTCCCAGGATTACCCCATGGAAGGGGGAGCCCACCAGGTGGAGCTCTGATCGGGGGATGCGCATGGCATCGAGGGTGTCGATGTACAGGACATTGAGGCCGCTACCCCTGTCCATCAGCACCTTGGTGAGGCGCTTCTTGTGGATGATGGGGTCGACGATGAGCGGGTAGCATCCTAGTCTTGCGATGTAGGAGGGATGGTCCCTCTGATCAAAGGTGATCGGGGATTCTGACCAGCTAAGGAAGGAGAGGACGGCTGTCTCGGCGGCGCATGCCTCCCTGTAGCGTACCTTATGCTGGTGTTTAGTCCAGATGGTGTCGGACCCACCGAAGATCATGATGCACTTTTCAGGTTTAGGGAAACCATCTCTGTCCTTGCCTGCCCCGCCTCCCTTCTTGGCTGTCAACTCCTTGCCGTCTCCCTCCTTTGTCCCACCGGCCTATCGGAGGAAACGTTTGAGGAGCTCGCACTCTTTGTAGAGGTGTTTGATGAGGTAGGCATGGTTGGGGCATGGACCATCCATGAGTTTGTTGAAGTGGTCAGGAAGTCCCTGTTAGGGCTGCTTGGCCGCACGATCGGCCACGGTGACCAACGTGGGGCTGTCTGACCAGCGTTGATCTTTTTTGTTTATCTTGCCCCTCTACGTGGAGGGGCCTTCGTCTGGGTCCATGCGCTTGGCTTTGAGCTTGTCTCGGCCTCCACCAAAGACCGCTCTAACCACATCTTCGCCAGAGGCATGGTTGGTGGTGATGTCGAGCAGGTCATAGGTGGTACGGGGTTTCAAGCAGCCAAGCTTGTGGATCAGGGACTCGCAGTTCGTCCTAGAGAGGAACGCGCAGATGACGTCTGTGTCGACGACATCAGGGAGGGAGTTGCATCATTGGGAGAACCTATAGATGTAATCCCACAGCGACTCGTTGGGCTCCTACTGATAGCTCTTGAGGTCCCAGGAGTTTCCTAGGCAGACGTATGTCCCCGAGAAATTCCCGATGAAGACTCTCTTGAGGTCCATCCAGTCACGGATGCTGTCGTGTGGAAGGAATTCAAGCCATGCTCGAACATATTCCCCCACACAAATGGGAAGGTATTGAATGATGAAATAGTCATCATCCACTCCTTTGGCCCGACAGGCGAGCCGGAAGTCTTCGAGCCAAATGCCTAGGTTGGTCTCCCCAGTGTATTTGGTGATGTTGGTGAGTGGCCGGAAACGCTGTGGGAATGGTGCTCTCTGGATACGCCAGCTAAAGGCCCATGGCCCTAGGCCCATAAGGCTGGGGCTCCGGTCATCTGGCCGGTGGCCATGCTTGGGGCGTGTTTCTCCGCTTCCCTCGATGGTTTGGCCAGGGTCCATGCTGCCTTCTGCCGTATGGTGGACATCATTATCGTGTCAAGCCCGATACTGGTTCATGATGCTGCGAGCATCCTGGTGTGGATCGGGCCGCTCATGTACCGGTGGTTGGTGTGGACCAGGCGCCAGGTTGGACCGGGGTGCGGCTGCCGTACTCCGAGCCGGGCCTAACGGCTATGACGGCGATCGAATGGAGCGATCTGTCTGGTGCGTCCTTGTCCCCTCGGTGGGAGAGAGAGGGCGCGAGTCGGAGTCGTGACATGGAGCTTTCTGCCTGTTGGATGGCGGCGGCTTCTACTAGAACCTAGAGGTTTCGGTAGACTACCCGCTCCTGGGGGTCGGTAGGCTCGGGAATGCCACGGAGAAGCATTGCCGCAGCGGCGATGTTCTAGCCAGCCCGGGTGAAATGAGGGAGATCATTCCCCTCATTCATGATATCGTGTTGGACCTAATGGGCGTGACCCTAGGCGCCACCCACCAGGCCATGCGCATGGGGCACAATGGGTTGTACTGACGGCGCCGGCGCAGGTGGCGGCTAGTTCTGCAGTCGTTATCGTAATTCCTCGGTGTGTGCTTGCACAAACATGAGGGCCCCCACATGCGGGTCTAGAGCGGTGTGAGTTTGCACAGACTCTGCAACCATCGGCAGCTATCCTAGAGCGTCTGCCATAGCTCACTCCTAGGATGGACGATGGCGGGGTGCCACATCACCGATGCTTGAACCGTCGCTTTCGCCCTCACCATCCGGGAGTTCGTGGGAAATGGCAGGAACGCAGCCTGCCATTCCCACGAACTCGGACATGAGGAGGGATGGTGCTAGCATCCTTTGGAGCCCCTAAGCATATGCATCCACAGAGGACGCGAGGCCATAGGGGAACCGATCATACAGTGTTTGTGGCGTGGGTGGTACATTCCCTTCGGGTGATTGGTGGGAGATAGTAAATAAAGAGCGAGTAGTAGTACGCGTATTACTTATAGTGGGGTTTGAGCAGAGAGTTTGCTTGAAATGAAGCACAGATGCCGCGTCGTCGAAGTCGCGCATCCCAGAATCGATGGAGGACGTCTCCCCGATGGGCGCCGGGTCATGAGTCTTCTTGCAGAGTTGGAGTATGCCGAGTCGGTCGGTGACGAAGTCTAGGCTTCTGAAGAGGAAGGCCTGGGATGGCTCGAAGACGGGTGGAACCCACATCCCGGCGGGCGAGAGTGCAGGAAACTCCAACAAGCCAAAGCGAATCGTATCGCCCGAGCCCGCCACGGCGGGGGTGGCAAAAAATGGGCCATCCGATGACCAAAAAAGTGTTGAACGTACAGCGTCTTCCCCACAGACGGTGCCAACTGTCGGTGCAGAAAGTGACCAACTAGTGAATATTTGTAGTTTTGCTGTATGTTGTGATCGGAGGTGACCTAGCACTCAATAACACAGGATTTATATTGGTTCGAGCAACGTGCCCTATGTTCAGTCGGGGTCGGTCGGTGACTTTATTCCTGAGCCTAGGTGCTCGAAGTTTGTAGTGGGGTTACAAACAAGAGGGAGAAAGATGGGGTGTACAAGAGGTCCGGTCGGCTCCGACCGAAAGGGCCGAGAGTGATAGGAACTTCGCTATGAGCTAAGTATTCAAGTGTGTGCTTGTGGTCGGAACCTGATAGTTCTGTGGTTGTGAGCTATCGATCTAAGGAACTCTGGCCTACTAGAATCGGTCTGGTCCTGTTGGAGGAAGCACACCCCCTTTTATAGATGAAGGGGACGGCTTTACAAGTGAGAGGGAAAGGGTGCGTATGCTACTGAGCTTTGTTGTCCATGCTTACGGAGCCATGTTGCCCACACCGACGGGTACCAGATAATGGTGGGCGCCTACAATACTATTGATGTCGCTGTAGAATGTCAGATGCACACGGGAGGTCATGCTGCCATTTTCAAGAATGGTGGACGTCGGTTCCTGCAAATACTGTTTGATGCCCAGAGGCATGTGAGGAGCCGTGCTATGTTCACCCAGTATGGTAAATCCTGGTGCTCATACCGCTATCGATGTCCAGAGACACGCGGGGGGTCTTACCGTATGGGAGTTTTAGCGGCCCCTACAATACTGTAGAGGGAGATGTTGGCGCCTACAATACTATTTATGTCAGGGTGGCTGTAGAGTACTGTTCTATGCAGGGTATGGTCCCTAGTATAGTGGTTTTGACTTGTGAGCCTTGCCTTGCCTTTCTCCGCACGCCTTCTGGTTCCTACCGAATGGGCGTCCCCGGTCGGATGGCTCTAGTCGGCTCTGAGTGCGCTGGTCGGAGAAGAGCCATGAGCAGGGTTCTTACAAGCCCCGGTCGGAGGGACGTGGGGTCAGAGTTGGAAGTAGGGCTTAGGGTAGGCCTTCTGATCAGAGAGGCCGTCCAGAGACGGCTGGAGCCTAAATCAAGCGCTCCGGTCGGAAAGGTGGGCCAAAGTAGCTAACGAGCGGGCGTTTGCTCTTCTTGGGCCTGGCCTTCCGGTCGGTTGCTGGTTTGCCCCTTTGCCCTATTGTTTTTAGGCACTTGAGCCAAGCCTTGGTGCAGAAGCCGGTCCTCAAGGGACCCTGGGTTTATGAACCCGACACCAAGTGTCCTAGCACTATTGTAACACCCGGTTTTAAGAACAAAACTAGATACACACCACATGTGAGCCCAGGAAGTCAAATCCCACATATAGCTACAAATAAGGGTAATATCAATAGACAATGCTCAATAGATAATGTACTTAGTATAAAGAATATAACCTTAGATAGCAAACATTCTTAAGAAAGCAACAAGTTTATTCACAAACCCATATAAACTGCGATTAGCTTTTAATGAGTCATCTTTTAGCAATTGGGTGGCAACAAGTTTATTCACAAGCCCATATAAACATATGATTAGGTAACACATGAACAATGAATAACATCAACAGTAATCATTAATGAGCATTTTATTATTAGTATCATTAGTGTTCATCATCTATTCCGTAAATGTTCTAAGGTCACTCATGACTGTGAGCACGACTGATATACCAGTTTTACACTCTGCAGAGGTTGTACACTTTCACTATGAGTCATGATTTACCCTTTCGCTCGAGGTGATCTGCCTCTTGACCCACTACCAAGGAAGGTCGATAGGGTTCACTATGAAGCCTTTCAAAGGTTCGTCTAACAAGTTAGGGCCATTAGATTCACTCGGCAAATAGATATAGGAACCCCCCTATCGAATGGCGCAATTCCGCTGTAACTCTGTTCACATGTTTATATTCCATTGTTCAATTAAATTGTTCATCACTCTGATAATATGATTATATTCTGTTGTTATACTAATAAATATTATACTTTGATGTTGTATTAAAAGTGATATAAGCTTTATTCTCTCATTTGTGATCCTGATGGAAAAATATAGATTTTCGGGTTCTCCCTCGGGTCTGCCCGATAGGACTGCATAATTTGGTGTTCTCCCTTGAGTGTTTAATCTCTAATAGAAGATGAGCACTCCTGAGAGGCATTAGATTAGGCGGTTCTACCATAGGTGGTATCAGAGCATAAATGAGAAAATAAAGCTTCGAAAATCTTTTCAAAAATAAAATTTGACAACAAATTCTTTTTAAAAGAATAGGACGTTTGTATGCGAAGTTATATAAGTAGCCCTACTACTATGGTTATGTATCCAGGATAGATGGCACTCTACTAACTTAGGTAGGTTTAATCAATTTTTTTGTAGGTACACTAACTCAAGCATAGTCCGATAGTATCGACTAGCTATAGGGAGAGAACGATGTGCCAAAAATCTAAGAATAGTTGCCCTATATGTTGGCAACAGTGGAAGGATGTATAGGATGTGCATCCATGCATATCCTATTTGTGCATTGTAGTGCCATATTGCTTGAAGATACGCCATCCATAGGTGTCACACGTGTCGTATTGTGCACAACTAATGTGTTCCTGTTCCAAAGTTAAGTCTACACTGTGGCTTCATGCTCCGCGTTCACCTGTGGTTCATGCATGGTGTGACCCACATCTCCCCATACCCCTTTACTGTGCTCTTGTCGGACACCTGCCCCACGGTCGTACTAGTTAGCAATGGCCTCAGACGTCGTTCACCTTGAACGCGTGGAATTTGGTCGATTCATTCGTAGTGCCCCGTGTAGGAACCCTGGTGGACTATGCTAGGACCACTGAATGCTCTGCCTTTATAAGTAGAGTCTGGCTTAGCCATTAGTATCACCACTCGTCGCACTTTAGCTCGCTTAGCTTTTCCTTTGAGCTAGCTTTTCGCTCAGCCTTCCTCACCACCACCGCTAGAAATGGTAGGAGCCTGGGTTAGTACTTACTACCTAAACGTTGAGGGTTTTCCTAGAATCCTGCATGCCACCATGCAAAAGCTCATAGTCAAAGATCATCCTAAGTATGAGGGCCATGAGTATAAGGAGCATGGCACCGAGCGGTGTGAGGTTACCATTTACATTGGGAAGAGTGAAGAGTTCCTCGACCTCACTGAAGCCTAGAGTGCGACCGCAACTAGGTTTAGCTTCATCGACACCTACCAGGTTGTGGCCCACAAAGCCTTGCGGCATCTCTGCCAGATCTATGAAGAGCCCATTGCCCGTACCCCCATGAGGTTCTTTCCACCTTTGGATAAGAATCGGCAGGCATGGAGGGCTCGCATGGAGGCCTTGCAAGGGTAGGATGGGCAAGAGGATAGTCTGCATTTGACCACGTACCTGCTTGCTCTAGATGAGCAGTATGACCGGCAAGCCTTGGAACTGAGGATCTACCTCCGGCGAGCCAAGGAAGCTGAGATCTTCAACCGGATGCTCTAGGTGTAACTTGCCGAAGCGCATGCCAGTGCAGCAGCTGATGAGAGCCAGAAGACTGCCATGTCGGAAGCCCTAAAGGAGGCTAAAGATCAGCATATCCATTAGCTGGGTGAGGCCTATCTATTCACTAGGGCCAAGCAGAGGACACTAGTTGATGAAAGGCAGGATGCCCCGATTTTGGAGGGGATCCCTATCCACCAGCCTGAAAGAAGGAGAATTAGTGATGCAGAACCGCCAGCACCTCCACCTTCGAAAGTGTTAGAAGCAGAACCCTTGGTTCCTCTCACTCAGCCATTGCCCTGAGAAGATGTAGATCCATAGCTAGGGTGGGAGAAGAATCCGCCGAGCCTAGAAATGAAGATGCGTGGTCCCGAGTAGATTAGTTGCCTTGGGATGTTATACTCGTAGTAGTAGTGCTTGTTGTCACTGTTCTACAGTATTGTACTCTTGTCGTTGTTGTTGGTCCGTAGTTGAGATCGTCCGTTGTAGGGAAGGCAAATGATGTGTCATGAATGGGAGCCTAAATGCCTATATGTTGTACCTATATAAGACCATTGGAATATGTATTTTGTTATTTTGCTGTGTTTATTGTGTTCATCTACCTTAAGTTTTGTTAGATGTGCTTAAAGTTTTGAAGGACAATGTTAAGCGGGTTACAAGACAAGTTGCCATTCAGATACTAGCAGATCAGCCATGATTGGAGAACATAGGACGCTATATCGCCTAATTGTGGATGTCCCAGCAGAACACTTGAATCTCTTTAAATCAAATCTGCCATTGGATTTGAATTCCTTGTCCCTTGTTGTGAAGGAAACCCTTGTTGTTTGAATCTTCCCTGGCAATACTCCCCTTGCTCAGTGGTCTATGACCCCATCGCCTTCATGGCGTGTAGTTGGTAACAGTTGCCTGGTTAAAAGCTTATGGTATCATGATGAAACTGAGGGCTCCCTGTGGAACAACTACCACATGGTGACACTGCTCGGCATGTGCTAGTATCGAGGTTGTTAACCAAGTACCTTTACCAAGTTGCACTGTCATACCACTTTTGCTACAAAATATTTTCCTTAAAAATATTTAGGTGTTCAAACGGGAAATCCACAACAGGTTGATGATATAGTGTTCTCTCAAGGTAAGCAAGAGGAGGTGGTTTTGGAGGAAGAAAGTATGGCATGGTTTTAGTCTACATGAAAGATAGATGTGGTCGAGTAAAGATAAGAAAAAGAAGAGTAGTAAAGAAGGCTAGTCATGGATAGTCGGGAGTAATTGTAAAAGCTTGAGGGGATGTCATGTCTTAAGCCTATGTGTAGTTGATCATGCTACACATGCTAGGTCATTTTGTTGCGTGCTCTATGAACGCTATCTGTATCGGGTCCTTAGCTCCCCGTTCTCATGTGGCCATGGCATCATGCCGCACTCGTTGTCTTTGTGCACTGTGCGTTTCTCCTTTTCCCAGCATCCGATCGGCTCTTGACTCTCACGCCTCATCCCTCGTACCGGACCCCCCATTCCCTCTCCTTTCTTTCTTCTTTTGGGGACACGACCGCCCGTACGCCTCCCTCATCGAGCGCACCCTCATATCTCCTCTCCTTTATTTCCCATCTGCTCGCTTGTGCAGGGAGCGTACCATGGCCATGTTTATCCCCATGGCATGACCCGTCTGTGTATTCCATCCATGTCATCTCCACTTCCGGTGTGTTGCGCCCCACCTCCATTCGCTGTTATAAGATACGCTTGGTCCTTGCTCTTCTTCTTCATCCCCATTCCCCTCGCATTCAGAGTAGAGCTACGAGATTTAGTCGTCATCTGAGGAACTAGGTTCGTTAGTCTAAGGTGATGGTGTAATCTGAGAAAAAGAAGGATTTGGTTTTGTCGAAGAAGTTCAAGTTCCCTTGTGTAGTTTGGTCTTAGGGTTCACAATGTTTGAGTTCTGGGAGTCCTGTTTCTGGATCTATTGGTGATATGCCATGTTTTGGATAATCATTATCTTGTTGTTTCTCCATTGCCCTTGTCTATCGCGACTTCTAGATTAAGTCTCGGTTGTACCAGATTGCTCTTAACCATGTATCTCTGAACCCCCGTGTGGTTTAGTATTCGAAGTCGTGTAACCTTTCATGTAATCCCTGATCTATGGAATGTAATCGCATTTCCCCTCTTCTAGTTCTTGCTTCGAATCCTAGGACGAGATTCTTTTTAAGGGGGGTTGGTTGTAACACCCTTGGTGTTACGAGCTTGTTTAGCACCGTGATTTAGTCCTAAGTAAAATTTTTTAAATGAGTTTCTCGGAATTTTTAATTTAAAACGAACTTGAGGCGATAAGCGAATCCTATGTGACTTAATTTCGTAGACTCAAATAAACACTCAAGTTAAATTACGTAGTGCGTAGAAATATTTAGGAATGTCAAACTGACGAGAAAGAGAGCGCAGCAGCTTCGTTTATTTTTCCGGCGTACAGCATATTCGTGACATGGCAATTATTCACCGTCTTGTCTCCCGTCATTGTGTGGCAGTGCAAAGTCTCCTCATCCATCACTCCCTATTTGTCTTGTTGTTTGCTGCCATTTTTCACGCTGCCGCACGTGGTTCTGTCCCACGTTGTGCCTATGAAATTGATGATGAACCGCACAGCTCCTCGCTCTCTCTCTCTCATGTCTATCTTCTGTGTCTCCCTTGCTTTGCCTCTGTCTACCCCTATCTTATCTCTGTCTTGTCTATCTTGCCTCTGCTCCTCGTGTTCACGAACCCAGCTAGCATTAAATAGAAGCGAGTCCCATATCTTCTCTCATCACCCCGATCTCCTTTTCTGCCCACCACCACCGGTCACCGCTGCTGCCCCGCAGCATGTGCCGTGCCACTTTTCCCACCATCATCGCTCGATTCTTCACATGCGCGCAAAGCCATGACCACACTAAGGACCGCATCAAGCTGCACCATCGTTGGGCTACCGTGCCGCATCTAGCCACCCACGCCCCTTGTCCTGCTCACCCTTCTCACCCGCACCGATGTCGTTCCTTCCCTGCGTGAGTCCCCATGGCCGCTCGGGACTGCTGCCCACCAGGACCCACGCCACACCACGCCATTGCCCTATGCCATGCCTCCCTCTGTCGTCGCATGTGCACATGAGCGCGCAGCCCACACCATGCTGGGCCTCCGTCTCTTCAGTGTTGCCCCTTTTCGAGTGCCTCCTCCATGGCCCTACGTCGCGGCCATGTCGTCACTCCACCATCTCTGCGCCGTGTTTCTGTCCGGCCACGCCCACAGCCGCTGTGCCGGCCCTTCCTCGTGCGAGCGCAAGCGTACCCCTGGTCCCGCTGCTCCTTGACCCGCTGCCGCCCAAGCCTCCATCACCAGCCTCATCTCCGCCGTCCGTCGTGCATCCCACGGAATGCCCTAGACCATGGCCCTCAGAGTCGGCGCCCCCCTCGTCTTCCTTCCCGCAGCGCCGCCGCTCTCCTCCCTCACCGAACCTCGCGCGTAGCTCTGCCTCGCCTACTCCATGGCGCCATCCCTCTCAGGCGCCCCCTCTGCCTCCGACCTGCGCCCTCACCAGCTGCCACGTCGTAGCCTCACCGTCACGTCGTCACTACCACATGCCATCACCACCGAGCCCGCATTGCCACGCGCGCTGCCACCTACCGTGTCTGCCTACGGTCGCTAGTCACCGTGGTCGGGTTGCCAAGGGCTACTGTGGGCCGGCCTAGGCTTTAGCGTGGGTGCAGCCAAACACCGCCTTGTGCGGCCATGCAGCTCGCCCTCACTGTCGACTGGTCGCCCGATGGCCAGAATCGGCAGCCGATTCCATCCACTCCTCTGCTCTATATCGAAGGGAGAAGAAGAAAAGGTGAGAAGGTGAGAATAGAGGATTTTTTAGGGATCTCAACGTAAAGACCGCGACTCATATGAATAGTATCATATTAAATAGACAGAAGCATAGGGACGTGTCTACAAAACCATCATTGTGCCTATGGGCTTGGCCACGCTGGGCCGACCTGCCACCGTCGTGCCTGCGCTGCGCGTGGGTCATTGCTAGGCAGCAGGTTGCGCGTGCCGCCTAGGCCGTTCATGTCCCCATGGGTCGTGTGCCTGCTCCCATGCCTAGGCCGGGCATGCGCGGACTTCCACTTGGGCAGGCCTAGTGCCGCGCAGTGCACTGGACTGCGCGCCCCAGTGGGCTGCCCGCGCGGTTATCGCCGCTACTAGGCCAGAATTGTAGAGCACTTTCTAATTTAGCTTGCAAGGTAAACTTGTAAAAATTTGTGGTAAATCATAGAAAATCATAAAAATACGAAACCAGTTTTGTTAGTCTCCTAAAATCATGATCTACCTGTTAGTATATTTTGTTCACATAGTTTGATAATATCCTTGGAAGCTATATAATTAATTTAAGGTACTTAATATTGTAAAAATACAAACTTATATGAATTGTTGTGATAAATTGGTAATAGTGTTGAATCTAAAATTTGTATAGTAGGCTTCTAGCAATATTAGGTACTCACTATAATTTTTGTAGCTCCGGAATAATTAGTTTGCTAAATAGATAATGATGTCCTATTGCGAATAAAGATTAAATTGATATAATACAATAAAAAACAACCTTGGTTTATACAACTAAAATAATTGTTGGGAAATAACGCCTTATCCGATAATGTGTATATGTAGCCTAAGTATGGTCGTAGTTAGAACTAGCCCATTAACTTGAGAGGTGTAGATCGTATTTTACGAATCACAATTTTAGTCGATTAATTATGTCTTTGCATTGCATCGCATTGCATATCATATAGGTATGATGATGGATCAACGAATAAGGGAAGGATGAGTGGGAATCTATAGATGGTGTGATAGTATTCTCTCCAGGAGATGATGCGATGGGCTTTCTATTCAGTTGATGTGGATGATCCAAAGATGCAGATACTAACTTTTGGTTATATTTTACCCAAGCAAGCCCCGGTGCATAACCCCTACTTTTCTATAGTTTAAATTATATTTGTGCATTAAGTTTTAAGGAGTTGAATGAAACCCACTTGCATATATATATCATTATCCTATGAGTCTTACTAGTATTATAGGATCATGTAGATTGCTATGCTACAGGACTCCGGTAGAAGTCGAGTGATTGCCTGTCACTCGCGAGATATAGGAAATATATTACTGGATTATCATCACTTGGAAAATATAAATGGTGAAAAGGAAAAATAGTGACCGGGTAGGGATATGGTTTGGGTATTGGTGGGTGTAAGAGGTTGTGTCGCCGTTGACGTGGGGCATGGATTGGTTACACTGTTTTCCTGACTGTGTCGGTTAAGGACCGATCGTTGCATAAGCCATCGAGGCAAGTCATAGACTTATTATCCTAAGCACATACTTGGGTATAGGCGCTTGGAAGACTTGTTGCTCTCTTATCGTGGGTTTCGGCTCTTTTCCAAACCGACTGTCAGGGTTTTTTTGGTGGAGAAGGTCCTTGCACTACACTGAGTCCGGGACTCAGGGGCAGGGGCTTGGAATCCTAGTTTGGACGGGGATCTAGGACCCTTGGATAGGAGAGTGATGGGTTGGTCCTACGTATGCCTTAGGTACAAGCAGGGCATGTGTTTTTGGGGTACCCAGCTGGGGGCATTGATTCACGAATCGTCGAGCGATCCGGTACAACTTGTTTCATGCCTAGCATTGTAGTAAGAACTGAAAGATGAAAGATGGAAGATGGAAAAAGGAAATTTGATTGCTTACCACCTGCTTGAAAGTAGCATAGGTGCTTACATAGAATGGTTAGTTAATGAACCAATGTGGTTATTAATAAAAACCGAATATAAAGACGCACGCTTAGTAATGCTTCCTGCAAATACAATAAACCCACAAGCCAGATAGCCTTACATATTCTTATAGTTTTTTTTCCTTCTATCGGGTAAGTCTTGCTGAGTACAATTAAGTACTCAGGGTTTTATTCCCTCTATTGTAGGTGACAGGTGGATGCTATAGCTGACCTCGTATGTGGATTCCTCCTACTAGGCTCAGAGAGGATTTCCTTACGCTACGATCATATTTTTTATTTATAACTCTCACTAAATGCTTTTATAAAGGAAAGTTTATAATCTGTTGTCCTAGTTTATTTATCAATGCTTCATCATGTCATAAATAGATGTTTAATTCTGCTGTAACTCTATTCACATATTTATATTCCGCTGTTCAATTAAATTGTTCATAACTCTAATAATATGATTACATTCCGCTGTTATACTAATAAATATTATACTCTGATGTTGTATTAAAAGTGATGTAAGAAATGGTTAAGAATGATGTAAGCTTTATTCTCTCATTTATGATCCTGATAGAAAAATAAGGATTTTTGGGTTCTCCCTCAGGGTGTGTCCGATGGGACCGCGTGATTTGGTGGTCTCCCTTGAATGCTTAGTGTCTAATAGAAGACGAGCACTCCTAGGAGGCATTAGATTAGGTGGTTCTGCCACACAACTCTAATCACTCTAATGTACTTGTCACCATCCAAGGCACTAAGCAACACACTTGTGGCTTGACCATTGAGGTGAATGGTTCTCATTTCTTCTAGTGTTGGGTTCTAGGGATCAACCGGTGGTTCAAATTCATTGCAAACAATCTCCCAAATACTGGGTGAAGACCTATAAGATAGGCTCTCATCAAGTGCTTCCACTTGGCAAAGTTAGTCCCATTGAAATGAGGTAACTTGCCTATGGGCACAGTGATGAAAGACCTCCGATCATGGTTAGTCATAGGAACAAAAGAATATTTAAAGGATATGGTGGCACATTTGTTGTTGTCGGTCTTGTCCTTTCCTTTCTCCTCTTTCTTGTTCCCCTTCGACACTTGGTATGACTCATCATCATCTCTATCTTTGGAACTACTTAATATGCTTGATGATGCCATTGTTGCTTTCTCTTTTTCTTCCTTCTTCTTCCTAGCTTCTCTTTTTTTCTTCTTGCTTCTCTCTTGAGCCTTCTTTCTTCTTTACTTTGCTTCTTCTGCTCTAATAGCTGCTCCTCCTTCTCTCTTGCTTCTCTTTATAGCTTCTTTCTTCTTTCCTTCTTCTTCTCTCATTCTCATTGAGAGCTCCTTCGACATCGATGGCCTCAAGATGTGGTAGCGTGGTGTTGCTTGCTATCAACGCGCCTAGCTCGCTACAGTCCATGTCGATATCCACCCGCTTCATACCACTAGTTTCTCCTCTAGGCTTCATACCTCACGCAGTGAAGCGTATATGAGGTAACCTTCTCTGATACCACTTGTAGGATCTCTGGTTGGCCTAGAGGGGTGAATAGGCCTGTCAAAACAAACACTTAAACTTTTATCAAATTCACCCTACGATGCTGCTGCTCTAGAGGGCGGCACTACCAGACTGTGGCACTGCCGGACCAGAATAACAACACTACCGCACCTACAGACAACTTTGAATCATAGATCAAAATCCATTAACGAAAACTTAGATCAGAGAAATTTCCTAGCTTACTGTAGGTATGACAATCATAGATCAAGAGCTAGAAGTGGTAGGAACACCACACACAAGTAGATCTACTATAAATCCTAGAAATCACCTCAACCACAATATGTCTTGCAAGTAATGTAAAACAAGCACAAGTGACACAATGATTTATCCTGTAGTTCAGCTCGCCACCAAGACTTGCCTACCTCCATGTTGCTGAGGTTAGCCACTAAGGCTTAGGGCTTTCCAACCCTTCCTCATTCTTAAATTAAGAGACTTAACTCTTGAGATGAGGGGTGTGTTTACTAACTTCAAGAGATGGTTACAAACCTCCCAAGGCTACCATACAAGTTGGCAAGCTCCACGGGCGATGCTCTAGCCGGCTAGGAGCCAAGATCCAAGAGTAACAAACACAAACGCTGGCCAAAATGTGAACCAAGTGCTCTTTAGAGTTGGGGAATCAATGGAGCTACTCTCTAATCGAGTTTTGGACCCTTTTCCCTCAAGGATTGATGGGGAAATCAATAGATTTGCTTGGGGGCTTGAGGTCAACAATGGAGGAAGAGAGAGAGCTCCTGCTCTATTTTGGATGTGCTGAAGTGAGAAAGAAGAGGTAGAGAGCTGTTGGGGAGCAAGGGGAAAGGTATATATACCCCCTAGCCCCCAACGGTCACCGCACCTAAGGGGTCGGGCGAGACGGAGCCCACAGCCTCGAGATCGAGCGAGACGGAGCCCGTACCTAGGGGGTCGGGTGAGACGGAGCCAGCGGCCTTAAGGTCGGGCGAGACAGAGCCTGCGACCTTAGGGTCGAGCGAGACCTTTTAATACATCTTGAGCCATCTAGGGAAGTCAGCGTGGACGCTAATTTCCTTATGCCACGACTCAAGTGCGGCAGTGCCTCTCTTCAAGTGCGGCAGTGCCGCACCACGCAAGACAGCAAGGATAATAGTAAAGTGTAGACTATCTTGATTGTGAATCTGATGATGCATGTGGTTGTTTGAGCACTTGGTAGAACATATTAGCTTAAGCAATGTGTCTCCCTTTATAGTATGGCTTTTCCTTTACTCAAATTCAAAATATAAAAGAATTTAAACCTCCTTTGAGTTTGAAGCCATCTATATTTGTAATTAGGGGCTCCTCCATTTTGTGTAGCATCCTTAAACATGAATTCCCTGCTTATCATCTCGATAAAATCTCGTTAGTTCTCTAATTACAAGGTCATTACCACCAAAACTCATAATTAGGGCTTGATTGCACTTTCACCTACACTAGGGCACCCTAGAAGGTATATAGTTAGGATCTATAGGGATATGATGGATGCAAAGAGCAGGGCTAATTTCCTTTAGGTCTTGGAGCGAGTAGCCAAAGGCAGAATAATGCTTTTCTAAGATAGTTAGCAAGCGTAGGGATTCTTCCTAAGAGAGTTTATCACTTATGTTCACAGGAGAATCCCGATAATTATTAAGAAAAGCATATCTAAGACCAGAAGTCCAGGGTTTAAGCTCAATGGTGGGCTCAGGTGGTTTCAGCAATTCATCTAAAGGTTCGGATTCTATTGGATTTTCATCTTCCTCCTCGATGAAGAACTGGGCATCATCTTCAAGGTTAGGTTCGATCAAATAATCAAGAGATGCAACCTTAAGCTCTTCTATTGGGTCTTCCTTAGGAATTGGCTCACTCTCAGCATTTAGAGAATGAATAATGGGTATAGAAAGTTTAAAGTTTTTCCCAAGTCTTATATTCAACTTCCCCGTCTGGCCTTCTTGGATAAGTCTTTCAATTGGTTGTCTTATCAACAAGTCAAACTCCATAATATCAAAGATATAAAAGCTCAAATGAACTCTAGTTCTGTTGACATGGATAGGGAGGACATACAAAATTCCCAAACTCAGGAGAATATGTCCTGAAAGACCTTTCAATAACTTTGTTGTGGGGGTTAATGGCATGTGTTCCAATAAATCAAGAGCAAAAGATGCAGACATGATATTAATACCCACAACTAGATTGTAAAGAGCATTGAAAGGAGCTTTATTAATTTGGCAATGAATGGAAATAGAAGGTGAATCTAAGCGAATCACATCAGAAGAAAGCTCTGACTCTTCTAGCCATTCATTACTTATAATAGACACTAGCTCTTTCGTAGTCCTTTTAAGGAAAGCTTCCTCAGAAGGATCTAAAGGTTCTACATGAGATGATGATTTCCTAGACTTCTGGGGTCTCCTCATGGTATGGTAATTCAAGGTATTTCCATATTCATCAAAAAGTTAATCCTCGAATTCCAGCATAAAATCCAAAATCGGAGTTTCCTCCTTTTCCGGTGGTTCAGGATTTGGGACAACTGAAGTTGGTGATGGGTCTGGTAAAGATTCGGATTTAGCTATCTAGAATTCTTCCTCTAATGGCTTGTCTTCTTCCTCCTCAAGGATGTTCTCTAAAATTTTTGTAAGAATGTTTCTCCTTGCATTTGCGGAGACATGCAAGAACGAGCCTCTTGAGGCCGTATTAAGAAGTGTTAAGGATTCCCTATCAAGACCCATATAAAAGTGTTGAAGACGAATAGGGTCTTGAATGGCAAGGTCAGGGCCAGTATTGATAAGAGTATTAAAGCGTTCCCATGCCATGCCTAGAGATTCTTTTTTCTTTTGTTTAAAAGATAGAACCTCTGAATGAAGTTTGTCTACCCTAGAGATGGGAAAGAATTGTAAGCAAAAGCTAGAACATAGGGCCTCCAATCTCCTTGTCTACTCCCTATAGTGAGATTGTACCAACGTTTAGCTTTTCTCATCAAGAAGAAAGAAAAAAGCTTCCATCATAAGGTTTCGTCTGACATGCCTGCAATAAGCAAGCACGCACATGTCTGCTCAAACTCATTTAAGTGAGAATAGGGGTTTTCATCAACTTCGCCTAAAAAGGGTTGATCCTAAACCATATTAACTAAACACGGGCACAACTCATAGTCAGGTGTTAGGATAGGCTTTGAAGACTCTTTTGGCTATAGGCTGCGCTCGTGGGTGCACCATATTGGTAAATAGGGGTGGATTCTAGATCCATGGTAAAAAAAATAAAAGAATAAAAGAAAAGATAAAAGTATAATACAATGATAAGCTAGGTTCAAAGTTAACTCAGCAACCATTCCCCGACAACGACATTACAAATGCTTGTTGATATAAATTAATGCACACAGAATAATCTACAAGCATACAGATATTATACCGTTATAACACTTCGCCGAGTAACCTAGTTTTATATCGAACCCAAAGGAACGGAGGTGAGAATAACCAATTCTAACTTAACTCAACTTCACAATCAAAGCTAGATAATAAGATCATAGAGGAGACTATGAAGGTCTTCTAGTTCTAACTTTGATAAATTTTGTCTTCTATTGTTCAATTTTGGGATAATACTAGAGAAAACATAGACAAAGTATGTTTCCTATAGAATACTGTCCTGCTAGTACTATTAACGGGAGGTGGACTATAGAGGATTCAACGAGGCTATAAAAGTCACCCTCGTGAGCTACCACCGATCCAAAAAATGGGGTATATGTATGAGTAACCAAGTCTAAGCACCATGCTTACACTACGAATACTACTTTAATCCAGGAGCTACAAGGATTAAAGTACTCAAAAGAGAGTCGCAAACCTGAAGAACAATATGAACAAGATGCTTACTTGAATTAGAAGTCGATTACTAGAGAAATCTTAGAAGCAAGCTTAATAAGAACTTGATTCCGCCAGGTAAAAGCTGTAGAGAGAGCACCGACAGGCCGAGACTCCTCCAAAACTCTTCCCTCACACTCTATCTCTCTATCTCTAATACAAGACTAGATTCTATCGAGGACTAATCTTCTCTTGATTGCTAGCCCTGATCCTGGTGGACATATAAATTAGGGTTTCTAGCTTCTTAGCTCTCAGGATTAAATGAGGCTTATGCCTAGGGGGAGAGGAAGGGGCTAGATTATATAGCCCTAGGGGTCTAACGTGAGCCCTTGGATCAAACCGACTTAAGCAACGGCTTAGATGCATTCTCAAAGGTGGTGGGGAACCGACGTAGGAAGTTGGCTGACAGGTGGGCCCATTAGGGGCCGGGAGACTTGATAGTGGGGCTAGGGCAGCCTCACATGTCATCCTCTGGTCCTCTGCTTTGGTGATGTGGCTCCTAGATCCTTCTAGAGTCTTCCGACGTAGATACCGCGATGGGATTCCATATTTTCCTTTGACGATTAGGTCCTCCTTGGTGGTTTTTTGATTAAATCCTGCTAAAAACATAGATTCATCAAAACTTATGGAATTTGTCAGTTTAAACCCCTAAGTCTACTTTAGTGATTCATTTATACCCTTATGCATGTTTAATTGATGGATAAAATATGTATGATAACTACCGTCAACACGCTTCCATCTGCAACAACTCTTGTAGAGAAGATGACCTCCAACCAAGGTTGGAATGAAGATTGACTTTAGACCCACAAGAGGGGTGGAGGTATGCATCAACTCAAGGAAAGATATGATGTCTGCCAAGATGGACCTGCTGATGAAGAAGCTCGAAGACCGAGCTAATGAGAAGAAAGAAGTCAAGCGCATCCATGATTCTCGCATGATATGTGAAGAGTGTGGAAACACTAGGCATTCAGGGAACAACTGCCCTAAAACTCATGAGGATGTGAACTTTGTCAACAACAACTATTATTGTTTTCAACAAAATCAAAGATGGAACCAGCAACAAAGGCCGAACTACCAAAGTAACTACCAAGGTAACAAGTATAATAACTTCAATCAACCACCCTTGAGAGAATTAATTGCTAGCCAATCTAGACTCATGGAAGGATTATCTAAGAAGGTCTACACGGAGCCATCGACGGAAATGTGGATAGATTATACCTTATCGAAAAAGAAGAGCGATCTAGGGAGACCTGTCATCCCCATCGCCATTGGACCTCACATCTTCTAGGAAGCTATTTGTGACTTCAGAGCAAGTGTTAGCATCATGCCAAAGGTAATTAATGAGAAAATCCTAGGAGATCTTTTGTTGTACACAAATATGCGTTTGTAGCTTGCAGATCAGTCACTTTGCTACCCCAAGGGAGTTCTTGAAGACGCCATCATACGAGTAGGACAATCATATGTTCTCGTAGACTTTGTGGTTTTGGAGACAGGTGGAGATGAAAGGGCACCCATCATCTTGGGCTGACCTTTTCTAAGCATCACAAAAGCCATCATCTATGCGGACAGTGCCAATATCT